>NC_056733.1:1919126467-1919328967 GCF_019279795.1 Protopterus annectens | reverse complement strand
ACAGACCTTAGGGTTAGGGTGCAAGTTAAGGTAAGTGCATAGATAGATAATGTATGTAAGGTTTAGTGTAGGGTTAGAAGTAGGGTTTCATTAACTGTATGTGTGTAGATTATTTGTTTTGTTTGGGTATATGTCTGTAGGGTAAGTGTGTGATAGTTATGGACCTTAGGGTTAGGGTGTGGGTTAAGGTAAGTGCATAGATTGTACTGTATGTAAGGTTTAGTGAAGGGTTAGAAGTAGGGTTTAGTTAGTGTATGTATGTGTTTTATTTATTATGTTTAGGTATGTAGTATATAGCGCATGGTGGTGTTGGCTGACTATGACAGTTCGAGATTTGAAAATTTGCGGTTTCGGGGGTTTGGTGTATTTGCGGTTCGGGCTATGTGTGTGTCGGTGTTGTGGTGTTCGATGATACAGGTTTTCGATTATGTAATATAGACCCAAATTCTCTTGGTGAGAAACCTTTGTGGACTTTCCAACTGTTGCAAGTGTCTAGTTAAATACATGCCAAAGGAGGTATTGAATTCAATGATAGGTCTGATAAGGGCTGTGTAGAGTGGTACTATAACTTCCTTGGACCTGGATGCCATACCCTTACAAATAAGTTGGACAACACAGAATGATTTTCTTATTAATTTAGCTGCATGTTAGTCAAAGGCCAGATTGCTGTCGACATATGTTTTCAAATCTCTTACTATTAGGTCAACTCATAGGAGCATTTTATCCATGGAGTAATTAACTTGTATTCACAGTTTCTCAAAGGGCATTATAATGCATTTTTGGCATTGAGTTTTAGGCCATGGCTTTAGCATCAGAGTCATTTGTCTGTGCTAAACCCACTTGCAAGATGTTTATGTCTTGGGTTGAATCTATAATAGCTCCTAATTTACAGTCATCTATGAACTTGGTGAGCCAGAGGGCTTTAACAATAGCCTTGACTTCTGAGAAGTAGATGCCAAACAGAACAGGGCCCAGCATGGACTCCTGGGGTACTCCACTGGTGACCAGTCTTTTGGTGGAAGTGGTCTCGCCTAGACTTCTTGGGTCCTGACTGTGAACCAGCTGGAAATCCAGTGTGTTACGTTAAGGTTTACAACTAACTCAGAGAGCTTGTTGACAATGCCCGAGTGAGGTATCGTATGAAATGTCTTAGCCAGGTCAAGATATGCTGCATGCACTATTTAATTCTTGTTCATGTCCTCGGTGACCCTCTGAAGGAAGTCTACCAGGTTAATTAAAGATGACCTTATCTTAACAAAGCCAAACTTGGGAAAGATCCAGTGTCTGTAGGCTGCCAATGCCCTTATTTATCATTTCCATAATTTTGTTTCTGTGGCTTTGCATGTCAGGCTTGCTAGACTGATGGGCCTGTAGTTCCCTGGGTCAATTGATGGTCTGACCTTGTGGTGGGGAATGACTGCTGCTGTCCTCCACTCACTTGGAATGTAGTCTGTTTCAAGGCTGTAGTTGGAGTGCCTCAACTAGTCCTTACAGGTCATGTTTTAGACTATTCAGGAGACAAATGAGGATGTTGTCAGGACTCAAGGAAGCAGCTGGCTTTAGTGAGTGTTGCCAGTACCTGCTCTCTGCTGATAGACTGGAGAAGTATGTTGGAGGGGATTTCACCTGGCGGAGTGGGGGAGTAGGGGGGTGGGGGAGGGAGTGCAGGGTGAAGTCTAAGTTGAATTTATAAACCAGTAGATTTGCTATTACACCCTGACTGGTGTAGGTGTGGATGCAGGTGGTACTGATCACTACCAGTTCAGCACACTGTTGTGTGTTACAGGTAAGATTCTGGACATAGCTGAAAAAGGCCTTCTAATTGCCCTTAGCCTTTGAGGCTACTGTGACCGCATAGTTGCCCTTGCTGGACTTAATTAGTTTCTTATTTAGTTGCATAAGAGTGCATTTGTCTTTAAGGGAGTTACTTTTCCTGACTTTGCCCATGAATTTTCTTCTTTTATTATATATCATGTTTTGGTGAGGATTCCGCCATTTGAGTGCATTTTTACTGTTTGTTTTGGGTTTATTTCTGTTAGGTATGGCAGCCTCTACGCAGCCATTCACATGTTTGTAAAGTAACTCTACAAATAATTCTTCATAGGAAGCTGTGGTCTTGGGGGTGGGGGGAGCTTTGGAATTTTGGAAAGCTGTCACTTAATAGGATGTAGTTTGCCTTTCAATAGTTCCTAACTGTTATTGGTTTTGCTGGATTTTTCTGGCTTGATTTTTACTTCATATGAGACAGCTTTGTGATCTGACCTCACTAGTGAGTATGTGACATGGGGGTGGTGCAACAGTCTCACATGTTGATGAGTAGCAGATACAGTATGTTTGATCTTCTTGTTGGGGCATTCACTATCTGTTGAAGCTTGTGTTAATAAAGTCCAGGAAGCATTGTGACTGTGAGGCAACGTACATTTCCTAGTCTATAGAAGGGAAGTTAGTCACACATGACCAGGGCTTTTGGTTGGATGGTTAGTGCCTCTAGTAGATTTAGGTGAGAGTTATGAGACTCTAGGGACATAGATGGTGACCTGTAGCTAGTCATGATAGTGTGAATGATCTTACCTATGGTGACTTACACATTGATGAGCTCCATGGTATTATCCTGTTTAAACAAGCTGGAGCTATGTTTGTTGCTAGCATAGATCAAAACCTAGTCACCTTTGGCCTCAGTCTGTTGTGCTCTTGGTCTAAATGTGTCTAAATGTGTGGAAGGCACTGTAGCCTTGCACTTCTAGAGTACGTTCAATGGCTTTAAACCAAGTCTGGGTCACAGCACAGATGTCTACATTCTCCAGAGTGAGGAGGGCTTGAGAGGTGTGGAGTTTTTTGTTTAGGCAAAGATCATTGAGCCTTAAGGTTGCTTGTAAACTTTTTCAGTGTGTTGGTAGTTTTGTCTTTTTGGCATAGCATAAAAAAGACTCTAAGGGGGTTGGATAAAGTTTTAGCCAATATCTAAAAGCCTGGAGGGACAGATGCAATCCATCCTTGACAATGCAATGTGGTCTCTTGACCATGTTCTCCTATGATGACTGATATTGGATACCCATGGAGTAACACCAGAAGCTAAGCCAATTATGGAAGTCAATAATTTTATGTTCATACTGTGGCATCATCCTTGGTAAAGGTAGAATACTGCTGAATGCAAGACTCATACCTATCTGTGACACATATTCCAAGAGATCCATTATGTCCCTTTTCATATAGTGCAGTGAGGTATGTCTCAGGTTATTTATACCCACTTGGACTATGAAAGAATCATACTGGTACCTGGGGTGCAATAACTTGCATGCATGAATGATATTGTGGATTCTGGCTCCAGATAAGCAACTAACCATTATCTTATCCTTGTCTAACCTGCAGAGTGGGGTATGTGTGTGTCGCACAGTGGAGTCCCAAATGACAAGAAGAAATTGTATGTTTGCCTTGTGGGCTTTGCACTTGGGGATCATTATGTGTAGACTTATGCAAGATGTTTTGTGTTGTTTTTGGTGTGTGCTTTAGTGATTGCTGAGGAGCACTGCTGTCATTAGGTGGATTTGGAGGTCTTTAGATTTGGGACGGTTTCTTTTATGCATCTCAGCATAAGTCATCTGTATGTGTCATGAATGGTATGTGTGAGGGATGTGTTGCGGGGATTTCTGACAATCTTGTTTGTATGCAGGATTTTTGCATCCAAGAAAGTTGTGTATTTACATCTCTTGCATACTGTTTTATTTTCCTTTATGATAAGCTGGTTGCCTGAAACATGAGACAATTGCTACATTGCCTTAGGATGCCCAAATCTTCCAAGCTGGCAAAAATAGACATTTGGAAATTGTATATCCATGTTGTCTGGTCTTTTAGTAGGGTCAGCTGTTTGAAATTAAGGATTGGGTTTTAACATGGGTCTCCTAGGGATTTTTTCTGGGGTTAAGGGCAAGATATTATATAATGCTAGGATATGGTAGCATCTTCAATTTGTTTACAGTCTTGTCCATATGGAATGGGTGACATTTCAGGCACTGTGCCCTGTACACTATCATGTCTGTGTTGCAATCAGCTTTAAATTTTCTCCAGCATATTCTGTTCATCCTAGAGTATGTGAAATGATCCTTATCACTCATATGTTCACAGAGTAAGCAGTACTGGCTTCTGTATCTGAAGGTTCCACTTTCAGATGTCTCTTTGCAATCAAGTCTAAAAAGTCCCTAGCACTTCTGCAATTTCTGAAACTAAAAGTTGGTCCTGGGTATAGTGTTTTAGAAATCTGTTTGTTTTTGTCAATGATATCTTAATTTTCTTTCATGATGTTATGGATGGCAATGTGGTCAATGGCAGAAGTGATGACCATATTTTGTTTCCTTTTTTTTATCTTTAGATAAGTTAGCCCTCAAGTAGTCTGGTAATAGATTCAAATGCTGAAAGATTTCCCATGAATTTTCTTTTTTTTTCTGATAGGGTCTAGTATCACACAAACTACAGCAAGGATATGGTGACTTTACTGGACATGACCATCAGTAAAAGAGTGCAGGATAGACCAGTCACCAATAACCTTGATAGGAAACAATCCAAAAGCAGCAACAAGCAAATAACTCAGAAATCAAAATAAAAAACAAAACTCTGTGTCAGCAAGAATAATTTAATACAATCCAAGCCAGTAGTAAGTGCTTTCATCTCTTGTGCTAGAGACTTCTTCAGACTAATGGCTTTACCATAAAAGCATACACTTTAAATACTTCATCAATTATCATTTAAGAGCATCAATTAACATTTAAAAATACAATGACATAAGATATAAAACTGTATCTAAAAAACATTCCTAATATTTCATCCCCTTCCTTTTCAAATACATTATAAATTATTTCCTATTATTTAATCCAGGAGGGAAACAAGCATTTAATCTAACCTGCCAACAATATTCCAGCTAACCTAATTCTTCTTCAACATTTACTCTCTTAACATTCGGGTGTACAGTGTAAAAAAACTATACATTTAAAATTTATTTTACATTTTTTATCAACATAATGTTTGCTCATAGCATTTTTTGTATCTCCATTAATAATAGCATAATTATGTTCATAAATTCTTTTGTATAGTTTTCCTTTTGTTCTCCCCACATAGAATGATCTACATTCTAAACACATCAATAAATAAATAACATTTTTTGATTTGCATGTAAACCTCCCTGGGACCTGGACTACCATTTTCCCCACTAATATTTCACAACTATCAGTAAATAAATATTGGCAATAATTACAATTATAGCACTTAACCATCCATTTTCTTACCTCGGCTTCTTTGACCTTATTAAGTTTACTCTGAAAATATCTTTAAAATTTCTTTAAAATTTCTGGCCCTTTTTTGTACAAACCTGGTTTTATTTCCTATTTTCTCTGTAATTTCTCTATTTCCTTTAAGAATTCCCCAGTTTCTCCTAACTATATTTTTTATTATTTATAAAGATTATTTTCAAAGTAAACTTAATAAGGTCAAAGAAGCTGATGCAAGAAAAGGGATGGTTAAGTGTTATAACTGTAATTATTGCCAATATTTATTTACTGATAGTTGTGAAATAATAGTGGGGAAAACAGTAGTCCAGGTCTCAGGGAGGTTTACATGCAAATCAAAAAATGTTATTTATTTATTGATGTGTTTAGAATGCATATCATTCTATGTGGGGAAAACAAAAAGAGAACTATACAAAATAATTTATGAACATAATTATGCTATTATTAATGGAGATACAAAAAATGCTATGAGCAAACATTATGTTGATAAGAAATGTAAAATCAATTTCAAATGTATAGTTCTGGACACAGTGCACCCTACTGTTAAAATAGTAAATGTTGAAGAAGAATTAGGTTGGTTGGAATATTGTTGACATGTTAGATTAAATGCTTGTTTCCCTCCAGGATTAAATAATAGGGAAGAATTTATAATGTATTTGAAAAGGAAGGGGTTGAAATATTAGGAATGTTTTTTTAGATACAGTTTTATATATTATGTCATTGTGTTTTTAAATGTTAATTGATGCTCTTAAATGATAATTGATGAAGTATTTAAAGTGTATGCTTTTATGGTAAAGCCATTAGTCTGAAGAAGTGTCTAGCACAAGAGACGAAAGCGCTTACTACTGGCTTGGATTGTATTAAATTCTTCTTGCTGACACAGCTTTTTGTTTTTTATTTTAACCTTAATAGGAATCCAGGAAGAGTCAATATGCTCCTTCATGTCAACAGCATGCATCCTCAGATCACCAAATGAAATGTAATTAATCCTGTGAAATATGCATGGCAAGGGTTTCCAAAGGACTAAATTACTTTATTCTTAAACTCAATGACTTAAAAAGAGAATTTTTAGGTCAAGGGTATCAAGGAAGATTACCGCATTCAATACCATTTTATATGGGATTTATTGTCATAGAAACACCGCTCCTAGAGGATACATGGTACCCAGTTCTCCTGTTTGGCTGCTCATTAAGTGTAGATTTGTGGAATGGCACAACTTGCAACCCATCACAGGCCATACAATGTAAAATATCTAAAAAAAGCAGAAGATAACTACCCAGTGGTCACAGTGCATAATTTCAGACAGGGGGTACCATTATGAAATAGCCCTGTGAAAGTGGGTCACACACACTTCAGGAGATTCTTACTTGCTATGCCCAGGAAGACAAAGAACACAGTAAAATAGCCTCAAATAAGTGGGGTAGGCAGAGAGATAGTCATACAGAAAATCTTCAGCAGAGAAGAATAGGCTTTGCAGACACCTTGATTATTTTTTTTTTACCTAGATCAGGGGCAAATTAGAAAGCAACAACCCCCTCCCAATTCTTTAGACTCTATAACTGTGTTTATTATGTTAATAGATTTTTTTTTTGATTTTTGTAACCATTTGTTTTCATCTCTGGTAATATGAAGAAGCATCCCTCAGGGCATGGCCAAGGATGAGCCTTGAGTAGCAGCACTTTATTTCAGCTCTGCCTTATCATATCTTTTACAACAGGAATTTTTTATTTTAACTAACTAAAATTTTTATATATATATATATATATATATATATATATATATATATATATATATATATATTTGGTTTCTTTTAATAGTCTGGTTAGTATTATTTTTTTTTTAATTTTCCTGTCAAAAATTAGTAGACAAGTTTCTGGAATTTGATATCAACATGAGCTTCACAATATCCTCTCATCAGGGCTCAGCAATAAAAAAAGAGTTTCAAACTCATTTAACCATTATTCAGGAACTATCAACAAAAATTGACAAAATTGACATGAAGACTTATGCTTTTAAAGAAAATACTTCTCAACAAATGGAGACTTTACATCAAGACCTTAAGCAGCAGATGAAACAAATTACTGGTTTTGAAACATCTCTAAATGACATGGATAATAGAATACAACAAAATTAACATAACTTAGAATTTCTTCTAAAGCAAAATACCCTGCTTCAAACTAAAATAGATTATCTAGAAAATAGATCTCGAAGAAATAACATCAGAATCTTTGGGTTACCAGACAATTTAGAAGAAAATAATATTGAGAAATTGTTAAACTCATGGAGTCCTGAAATTTTACAGCTACCTGAAACACTTTCTTTTGGTATAGAAAGAGCCCACAGGTCCTTATCTACATCCAAAACTACCAAAATAACTCCACAAAATCAGTCATAGTTAAATTTCTATCAACTCATGATAAAGAAATAGTTTTTAAAACTGCTTGGTCTAAGTCACCAATCAAATACAAAGATAACATCATACATTTTGATAATGACTACTCTACTTCTGTCATAACTAAAAAGAAACAATTGTTACCATTACTTAAAGAACTTAAAAAAGCACGAATAAAGTCTCACCTGCTTTTCCCTGCAAGGTTGAAAATCTTCCTTCAAGATGGTCCAAAGATATTTGAGGAACTAGATACAGCTATCAAATATATATTATAACATGACCCCCCCCAACACGTGCACGCTGATTGGCCAGCGTGCACATTGTAAATCGAGTTATACTAATGGAAAAAGGTCCGGTCGCCCGGACTTTTTTCCATTAGTATAACTCTACTTTTAAAACACTGTCTCGCTATGTTAAATGGGTTTAACATAGCGAGACAGCTTTAAAATAAGCAACAGAGATCTCTGTTGCTTATTTTAAAGCTGTCTCGCTATGCTAAACCCATTTAACATAGCGAACAGTTTAAAAGCAACGGAGAAAGCAAGATCTCAGTTGCTTTTTTACTGTTCGGTATGTTAAATGGGTTTAACATAGCGAGACAGTTTTAAAATAAGCAACGGACATCTCAGTTGCTTATTTTAAAACTGTCTCGCTATGTTAAACCCATTTAACATAGCAAAAGTAAAAAAGCAACGGAGATCTTGCTTTCTCCGTTGCTTTTACAACTCTGATGTACTGCGCAGGCGCAGTACATCAGAACTGCCGGATGCCAGACATCTGCAGAAGGGCAGTAAACAGGCATTATACTATGCCATTATTTAAGAAAAGTAATAGTTTCTTTTCTTAAATAATGTCATGGTATAATAGCAATAACCCACTTCTGGGTGTGGGTAATGCTGTATTTACCCACGGTTGACTTTGTTTGGTCCCTCGGGCTTTGCCCTCGGGACCAAACCACACCAACCGTGGATAAATCCAGCATTACCCACACCCAGGCGTGGGTTATTGCTATAAAATCTAACATAATACAGGAAAAAATAGACAAAATGGACTGGGCTAGTTCAAGTCTTAAAAGAATTGCTGAAAATGGCACCTGGAAAACAGTAAAGCACAAGAAGCTCAAAAAATAATTTCCTACAATAAGGAATTTATATTTCTTTATTTTTTTCTCTCACAAATGATTTTTCTCATGTCCCAGTAGTCAAGGAAAATTAAAATGGTTCAACAGGTGAGTGTTTTTACATTCTTTATTGTACTATGGTTTTAGCTTGTATTTCCATTGATTTATAATAGCTATTAGCATATTGTATTATTCTATAACTTTATTAATAGGATTTAGTTCTTCTAGCCTTACCTATTTCTAAAAATTCACATATTATATATCCTATATAAACTTACTTTATAATATATTCTATTTATTAAAAGGAAAAATCTGTTTATTGTCCCTAGCTTACATATGCTTTTGATTACAATTAATTCATTAGTTTAATTTTGTTTTCTTTCACTGATGCTAAGTAGCTGTATACTGATATAATTGTATACTAAACGTTCCTTTTGTTGTATTTTGCCTTTATTTTGATAAACTAGTGCATATACCAGTAGTTTTGAGTTTGCTTTTCCCAGTCTTTATACCTTTTTGTTTATAGTTTTATTTATGTTTCTCCGAATGGTTGTGGGAATTGTGTGATAGATGCACTGTTGATTTTTCTATTGACTCACCACCGTGTCTTTACTTGATTGCCTGCTTCAGTTAAAGTAATTGAGTGTGTATGTTTATTTGTGGTACTGGGAAGCATATTCTTTCATTTTTTAATGATAATATTTTTTTGTATTATTTGTTTGGGGCTAATGATTTAATTAGATGTCACTTTGTATCCTGCTGTATTAGTTTGGTTTAGCCCTGTTCATTGGTGACTTTGGGCTTGTAACGGTCCTAAAGGCACAGTAGTTCCGAAAGCTTTTTTTTTCCCTTTTTTCGCTCCCTTTTTTTCCCCTCAGTGCTTTAGCTTAAAGAAAAAAGGCTTCAGAGTGTTGCTGGAGTGTCTCGAGAGGCTCTCGAGACAGTAGAAACCCTCAGATGTCTGTTAAACCTACAATTTCCCACTGAAATACTTGAAGTTGTTTGAAATAATTACAGCTTGGTGATATGGGCTCACACATCTCTGAACTGTTTCACTGGGCAGCATGACGTCATCTTCAGCTCAACGGACACTTTTAAATGGCAGTATCTGTATCCTTCTTATTCTTGGACTAAATGGCAAGATGTACATTGATTCTGCCCTCTATAAAAAGGTAACATCTTTGCAAATCCTCTTATAAAGACTTGATGCCTGAAAGATAGACCACGCTATAACCAAAAGTAACTGATGTACTATGTTATTTGGTGGGTAGAGAGGGGCTGATTTAAAGTAAAACAAATACAGCAATGTTCATTATAATAATAAAATTATTATACATGTATTAAGTTATTAAATTAGCAGATGTAAAATACCTATATAGTGGATTATTTAAAAATTGCTTACACATTATTAGAGACCAGTTTTTGAAACAAGGATTTATTCCTAGGTTCATAGGTAGGTACTAGGCTATTGGCCCTAGGGCCTATATAAGCCTAGCCAAAAAGGTACCCTGGCTTTCGCTACCCAAGAAAATTATTTTCCTGTGTCCCTGTTGAGCAGAGCCACAGAAGTGATCCCCGGGGTGAATTTCCTATTTGCAATCCAATCATCAAGATTTTTCTTGAATAGTGCTAATGAGGAGCTCTGTTTGACATAGATAGATAGTCTGTTCCAGAGTATGGGAAGTCTCTGGGACAGGAATCTATCCCTCCAGTATGTTCTGTTTATTGTGGTGAAAAGGTTTAGGTCCCTACAGCATGTAGCTCAGAGGGATTGGGATTTCTTTAAGTGGAGCATGTCCAACAGCTTTAGGTTTGGCATAGCTTTGTATGTTAGGCAGAGATCACCTCTGAGTACGCGATATGCGACGGAGTAAAGCTGGAGTTTTTTGAGACGGTCTGCATAGGGCATCTGTTTGAGGCCAGTAATCCTCTTTGTGAGGTATTTCTGTGGCCTTTCCATTTGCTGTACATGTCTTGTGAGATACATACCAAAAGAGGTGCTGTACTCTATAGTGGGTCTAATGAGTGAAGAGTAGAGGGGAACAATGACCTCTTTTTTTCTGAATGAGAAACCTTTTGTGATGAGGTGTGCCACATAGAAGGATTTCCTGACCACTGCGGCGATGTGATTATCAAAGGAGAGACTACTGTCCACCTATGTCCCAAGGTCTCTTATCACACTTTCGGTGTTAAGTAGACTACCAACTATGTGGTAGTTCATGGGTACAGAGTTTTTACTAAAGGGAATGACAATGCACTTTTTGGCATTGAGCTTCAGGCCATGGCTTTGACACCAGGCATCTGTCTCACTGAGGCTCTTTTGTAGGATTTCCACATCATTAGCAGTTTCGATTATGGCTCCTAGTTTGCAGTCATCTGCAAACTTAGTTAGCCAAAGACCTTCTGTGTTAGCCTGTACTTCAGAGAAGTAGATACCAAACAGGAGAGGACCCAGGACTGAACCTTGTGGTACCCCACTTGTCACTGGTCTGAAGTCGGATTTGGAGTATGCTACTTTCACAGTGTGGGTTCTGTCCATGAGCCAGTTGGCAACCCATCTTGTGACATAGGGATTTATACCTAGTTTAGTGAGTTTATCTATAATTCCAGAGTAGGGGATGGTGTCAAAAGCCTTGGTGAGATCTAGATAGGCTGCGTGAACCACCTTACCCTCATCTTTGGCTTTGGTGACTGCTTCAAAGAAGTCTATTAGGTTTATGATACATGATTTGCCTTTTACAAACCCAAACTGGGTGGGGTCCAGAGTTTGGAGATTCTGTCTATTGTTTAACATCAAAATGACTTTAAAGCAATATTATTTATACATGTTACCATTCATGTTCTCCTTGATATGTATTAGTGACATGACATGCTTTAATGACTAGTGAAAATGATGACATTTAGTTTGTTGCAACTTCTGTAATATGCTTAGAGTTCATAAGTAAAGCAGGTTAGATTCATTTTCACTTGGAGAGAAAGGTTCCAACAAGTTTCAAAATATTCCTTATTAATTAGCTTAAAACAAAATTGGTTCAGAATTATTACAAGATATTAAGTAATAGCACAATTTCATATCATCTAAATAATTAGATTTCTGCTGTTTTTTTTTTTTTTTTTTGCTTTCAGTAGTTTTGTTTTTGCTTATCAACATTGTATAGAATAGAAGTAACAAAATGTACAAGACATATTGCATTCACAATGTTAAAAAGCTATTGTATTGTGTTACTCTAGTCATCTGTATTTTAATACTTATGTTAGATTTGTAAAGAGACTCATTGTTTCTGTTATATACTTAAATGTGGGTATAACTTCAGTTGAAGGTTTTTGAAGTGATATTTATATTCTTTGTTTTAGACTGTAAGTTTTGCTAATACTCTCACTTTAGACAGATTTTTAGCTTAGCTATATATGTTATATCCACTATAATATTGCATTATTCCTCATTAATGAATGGTTTAATATATTATTGGGTTATAAAAAGATAACTTAAGAAACAAAAGGAAAATTTAGTTACATCTATTTATACAGTTACCTTTTTATATGTTTGTTAACAATTATGGTATATTTCTTTATCTGTCAAGTGAAGCATTTTTTTGTAGTGAGTTTATTATAGTGAATTCTAAAGCAGTGTAGGCTTATTGTATTAGTAAATGTTATAACTGTAAAGTTTTAAAGAATATATGTTGAGTTCTCCTTTTGCATAATAGAGACATTATTATTTACAAGCCATGTTTTTAATTATAAAATAGATCATACTTAGGTGGAGCTTGATAGAAAGTTGCTGCTAGTTGGTTTGTTAATTAGGGTGATTAATATCACTCAAATTAGAAGTTTATAACTCCAGGTGGGTTTTAGAAGGTTTTAATGTTAGAAGATTTTGTAATTACTTTTTGTTAATATTCTTTTTGATGTTCACTAAAATAAGTATAGTATAATTTTAGTCATATAATTTTAACTTTAAATTTTTAATCTATGTTTCACACTCTATATATTGCTGTATCCCCTACATTTGTGTAATATCTCACAGATCAAAGTTCATTAAAGGTTTTAAACGGTATCTATTACACCCCAATACACAAAAAACATGGTGGCTTTACACTGTATTTCCCTTAACATAAATGGATTAAATAAGCCTAATAAGAGAAGGTCTTTAAACAAGTATCTCCAGTTAAATAACTCACAATTAATATTTTTGCAAGAAACTCATTTGATTGAGGGTGATGTTTCCAAATTAGAATCTAAATATTTTTCAATACTCACTAGTTCTGAGCACACACACACAAAAAAGAGGTGTTGCAATACTCTGGAATAACAAATTACCACTACCCAAAATAATAGACTCATACAAAGATAATAAAGTATGGTAGCCTCTACTGTCGTAGAATTCAACAACTTAATTTTAACTCTAACATGCACTGGATTCCTGGCCTTGGACAGAGCTCAGTACAACAACATATAGATCATATTATCCAATTTTCTAAGGGCAATGTTATATTAGCTAGCGATTTTAACTGCATTTTTGATAGTTCAGATTCTACTTCTAATGGTATGAGAAGAGTTTTGAGTTCAGCCAGATTACTAAAATAATTTTCAAATTCCTTCTTATTGAAGGATATTGATAATTATGCTGACCCTAAATCTTTATTCTATACATTCTTTTCACACAGACACAATACATTCTCAAAAATAGACAGAGTTTGTATTTCTAACAGTTTAATAGATTATTTAAGTAATGTAAAAGTTATTACATGCCCCTTTTCATATCACAATTCAATAACCTTTGATATATATATTTATGCATGTACCAATGTTCAGATAAAATGGATACCAGCATACATCACTAAGTTAAAATATTTTAACACTTTCATACTAGAAGAAGTACATAGTTTTTTAGAATTTAATTCCAACACTAATACATCTGAAATTTTCATCTGGGATGCAATGAAGGCATATCTATTTGGCAGAATAACAGATTGGTATAAAAAAGGCTTTTGTGAGATAAAGATTTAAAAGAGATACAAACTAAACTTGATATTTTGAACCTCAAGTTATCAAAAAATCAACATGAAAAATCCAAACTGGATGAATTAAAATTTTTAAATAAGAAATATCTTGAGATTTTAAACCATAAAACTATGATTAGTCTAGAGAAATTTAAGTTTATTAACTTTTCAATAAACCCCAGATCTTTAAATATTTTAGCCAACAAAGTTAAAAGATTAAACAAATTTAATCACATTAAAGAAATATATTCACCTCAAAAGAAAAAAAGGTATCTGATATAAGCAATATATTAATTGAATTTAGAGAATTTTTCCTTAAACTTAATCAATCTTCTGCACCAATAAATCCAAAGAAAGATGTTCAAGCTTTTATTAATAAACACTCTAAGATTAACAGAAGAACAAACTAAGTTATTGGATAGACAAATTACATTAAAAGACATCCAAGAACAAATTAATGCACTCAAACAAAACAAAGCACCTGGTAACATTGGTATTATTCCAGAAATCTACAAAATTTTACTGAATGAAGCTATTACATTGTTACTTTCAGTTTTTAATATCATACAAATTAATAATACTATCCCTCTATCATGGAAATATACATTAGTTTCTCCCATTTTAAAATCTGATAAAGACCCTGCAAAATGTAGTTCATATAGACCTATATTGTTATTAAACATGGACTATAAAATGTTTATATCCTTATATGTAAAAAGGCTTAAACAAATTCTTCCCAACCTAGTGAATGAAGACCAAACAGGTTTCATAATAAATAGAACTTATGATAACATTAAAATAATAATAACCTTATATCAATCAACTAAAAACCTAAAAAATAACCTAACTATAGTTAGTTTAGATATAAATTGTGCCTTTGACACAGTCATTTAGGATTACCTTTTCATTCTTCTACAGGAACTTAGGTTTTCAAATAATTTTATAAATCTTATCACCCAGTTATATTCAGGCTCTCTTGCTTACTTTAAAATTGGTTCTAATATATCACAGTTCATACCTATTACTAAAGGGAGAAAACAAGACTGTCCTTTATCCCCTTTTTATTTACTTTAGTTATGGAGCCTTAGGCAAATTTGATGAAAGAAAATAGTAATACTAAAGGTTTTGAAATGAGTTTTAATAAATCCTCAAATATTCAAATGTTTGCAGATGACATTCTGATTAGTCTGGGGGGTAAAATTCCAACAATTCAAGAATTATTTAATGATACAGATTATTTAAAAAAAAACTCAGGTCTATAATTTAACCACAACAAAACACAAATCTTGTTAACTGGCTCATATAAATACAATATTCAAAATGAATTTGAAAAATATATACCACAATCCCAGCAAATAAAATATTTAGGTATAATTATTGCCAAAAATATTGAAGAAATTCAAAAACTGAACTTTGATAACAATTTAACAGAACTAAACTAATACAGAAATGGTCTAAAATAAAATTCTCAATAGAGAAGAAATTATCAATTATAAAACTTATATTTCTACCACAAATCTTATAGTACAATCTATTTCTATTCTTCCACCTTCTACAATAATTAAAAAAGTTTAACATTATGATTAAAAAATGTCTTTGGTTCCCAATTAAACCTAGCATCTCTTTAGCATATCATATGTATAGCTGGAATAATGGTGGTATTGCATTGCCAAATTTGGAATTATATTCAATTTCCTCAGTTATTAAAACTATTTTGTATCTTATAGATAGTAAATACTCAGCAAAATAGAAAGATTGTATTCTTTCTTCATCACACATTTTAAATAATCTCTTTAAACTAAATCTGGTAAATAACATATTCATAGGAAATCTGAAGGAATATTTTTCTCTTAGTCCCACAAAAATTTTATTTCAAACTATATTAACATTATTTTAAAATCTTTTTAAAACTTCATTTTTAGGTTTCAATCATATGAACGTTGGTTATTCTTTATTTTCCCCATAGCATATACACAGGGGGTTATCTTCTCTACTCATTTTCATAAAATGTCAATATTTGAGCAAAAACATCTTATTTATTGGCATCTAATGTTAAAAAAAACATGAATTGCAATCTATTAATACTTTGTTGGAAGAAAATTACCTTGATTTATTTTTATGGCTTGAATTACAAGAAGCTAGAAATTATATCCAAAATAAATTTGATGTAATACATTCTTCAGTTAAAAATTTAATTCCCAAACTTATTCAGTATTTGATTGCTTTTACTCAACAAAATAACTTAATTAAAATTAGCCTGTACAATATATATATAAAAAAACTATTAAAATTGATTTAGATAATATGCCCAGACAATTATTGGAAATACTTCTCTGACATTAATAAATGTAACCCCTCAGATAAAGATAAATCAACATTTCTTCATTCAACAGGTAAAACTACTTCATCATTTAAATGGAGAATATTTATCTGGAGATTTTTTAACAGATTTTTCATTACTCCACATAGCATAAATAAGATGTATAAAGAAAATATTCTTTGTTGGAGCTGTATGAATGTACAGAATGCTGATTGGGTCCATATATTCTATGATTGTTTACATATGAAACAATTCTGGGAAGATATTAATACTTTCTTGTAGGCAATATTCACGGATAACTTTTTACTTAGTAAATAATTAGTTTTATTTAATTCTCCAATCCCACCTTGTGTAAAACTAAGTAAATATATGCTTCTTTGGTCTGTACTATCCGTAGCCAGGAAAGAGGTTCCAAGAAACTGGAAATCATCAAGAATTCCCTCTTTTCAAAACTTTAAACATCTTCTCTTGGAAGTATCCAAACTAGAATCAATGACAATCCAAAGCTAGATCTTCTAGGAATACAGCGATATATAATCAATGGATGAATATAATTGAACTATTAGAAAATCAATAACAGAAAGGTATTAGCTTTTATTCAATTGTTTTAATTTAATTTGTCTATAACAAAGTGAACATCTGTGTACATAGTTCATTGTCTTTTTTATCTTTTATATTAATATTTTTGTTTTTATCGATTCCATCATAAAATATGTTTAGTTTTCTGTTAATAATTGTATCTTTCAGAAATGCTTTCAATAAAACTTATTTAAAAAAAAAAGAAGCATCCCTCTGAAAACTGAATGCATGGCTAGGACTTCCAAAAAACATTTCCCTCCCTAGGTCAAAGTCAATCTCTGGTCAGTGGAGTTGCAAAAATCTGTACATTTTCTTCCTTGATTTCCTTAGCAACAATAGCAGTGACCAAAAATAAAATAAAAATGAAAATAAAAATAAATCTCTTTATGCCTAATAAATAAGTGGACACTTCTCAAGAAAACTGCTAACTCTTGTATCTGCACATATATTTAGTTTGTATTCATTGTGTTTTATTCTGTTTATAAATAAAATGTTTTCTGAAAAGGGGATCATAAGAGTACTACAACCACACCAATTAGACTCCATATTCTAGTAAGGGAGTTTCTTCTTCTCCAATCCAAATTCCAGTTTTCTAACCAATCAGACTTCCCATCCAATCCCATCAACCAATAATTCAGGGTAGCTTGGTCTACTCTCCCTTTTACAAGAGGATTTAAATCACTGAAGACTGAGACTTTTACTATCTGATGAAGTTTTTTTACTACAAAAGCTCTCACAAAAAATAAACTGGACAATTTATACCTACAAAAGGATAAATTTGAATGTTTATTTATTTATTATTATTTTTTTTTTTTTTACTTTACTAATTATGGTCAAGAATAACTTAATATTTAAGTTGAAGCTAGATGTATAGCTTACAGGTCATTTGGGTACAGCCATGTACCACTGTTGGTACCATCAAGGATTATAGAACCTTAAGGCTCACTTTCTCTGCTTTTTGTTAGCTACAGCAAGGACAAGCTCATTGTATGGGTTTGAGAGCCTAACAAGAACACCACTACACTACAGGTGACCTATTTGCAATTTTTATAACCTCCTGATGTTCTCTCATGAAAAGAAAGTACTAAATCTACATTTTGTACCAGAGTATGTTCTTTATTAAATCAGTTTTGCTACCTTGGTGTTTTTTGGATTTGTGTGGACTGTTCTCGTAACTAATGTGCCTGACTGGGTGGATGTAGTTTACTAGTGGTTTGCTTTTGCACTCAGTTTTCCACCTTGAGGTTTATTTGGTACCATCAAGGATTACAGAATCTTAAATGCTCTCCTTTCTCTGCTTTCTGCACATTATAGAGCATCTGAAAAGCAACTGGACAAGTGCAGCAAACATATGGACAATATACTTTGTCAAAGATATAATGATTCCAGACAATGTGAAAAAGACCATACTACTGCCATGCTCTATGACCTTTAAAGATCTTACACATCTTAAATTTCTTAGTCATTGTTGACTAAATTCCCTTTTTGTGAGTCATATTGCATTAATTTCACAGACTTGTTGCACATACAGGAGAAAGGCACTAAAGCAGGATTCCCTCTTGGTTTGATTCATATATGCATTGGGGAAAAATCATATCTTTGTTATTAAGAAATTTACTGAAACTTTCCAATTTAACAATAAAGTTTTCCCCACTGACCTTTGTTTTTTCATATCCTAATAATTCATACAATATGGAAGCTACTACACTTTTCTATAAACTTAGTTTTAATAAAGCTTTGTGACTTAGAAGGAGATATTGTGTGTGATTTTAACCATCTGCTCAAATAGTCTAATTCACTGTGCATGGTTTAATAAGGAAAAAGGACCGTTGCTTTGTGAGTTATATTTATGATTACTGATGAAATTGATTTCCCCTAGTTTTTGATACATTTGACTACTGGTTCCAACAGCAGCATTGGTATTATATCATTAATCTTCAAAACAGAAAATAGCAAAAGTTACTTTTTAAATAGAATGCAATTAAATGCAGACAAATTCACATCAATTTTAGGATTATTCAGAATATGTTTCATTAATAGTTCCTCAATTCAGAGATTCATATTTCTAAACCATAATTTCAGGTCCTGGTTTAGACAAAAGAGTGGGCAGGCAATATGTGTTCCATAGATTTGCCACAAAAAAAATATAGAAAATAAGAGAGTTTCAGGATTAATGCCCATTTTATCTTTGATCCTGATCCCGTGTAAGCAAATTGCTTAAACGTGACACCAATTTTCTTTACTGTTAGAAGCATTTGTAACTTTTGCTTTCTGGACTAAGTACACTGCCTGGTAAGATAATGTAAAATTTTAAACTTTTAGACTGATTATATTTTTGGCAGAAATAATTTCTTGTAGCTGTTTATGATTCTAGAAAATGTATTAATTATTCCATTTATCTTAGTGATCAATATAATTTCTTAGATTAATGAAACTATTACTTATGTTCTAAAACAAACAAGGCATGTGTTCATCTTAATAATAACCACTTCTCATTAAGTACACAGAATCTGAACTTGTTGTGTCTTGTTAAATCTTGCTTAGTTTTCCTCCATATTAAAATAAAGATTAAAATTACTCCTCAGAAGGTTTGGACAATCTGTTTAAGTCATACTTTAAAACTGAATGAACCTAGTAAATCCTTTATTCTCCAGTGGTAGAATAACCACTTTGCCATATGGCTTTAGACTGATATAACAGATGCAGTTAGTTGACTAAATGATCTTCCAAAAGAGTTGCTGTCAGTGTAAGTCTGACCTGATTCCTATTGAGCTTTGTCGTAAGGACTATCTGTAAACAGGCTTAGCATGGGGACCAGATTTCAAAACACTTATTCTCAGCCTGCTATCAGTGTGTGACCCCTTACACTGAGAGCAAGTCTTATATAATCAGGGTCAATGTATCTTCTTTATCCAGCAGAACAACAATTGTACATAATGGATAACTTAGGTAGACCACATCATGATCATAAAGTGCAGTCATCTTCCTGTCTCTCTATCTTGATACCCATATTATTAGTCTAACAAACTGAAACACTTAATATTTTCATGTATAAAAAGAAAAGGAACAATGATAGAGCACACACTTGTTAGTTAACCTGTTTATTAATGTCTGGCAACACACATGTCTGGCAACATTCTGTTTATTAGTAGGTGGATTAATTAATTGCAATACAGAACATTTATTATCTTGATAAAGGTAGAAGATGTAAGTTTAAGCAAATCTTCAGTCATAAAGTAGATTTCATGAGACTGAAGGGCTTAGATGTGCTCAGAGCATTATCTGCCAGTTTACTGTTTAATTTTGAGTATTCTATTAGTTATGACTACAAAGTTAAGGTGCTTTCCTGTGTCTGTCTAAACTGGATGAACCTTGAATGAAGTGAGGACATCAAATCTGGGATGACTGATTTAAGGGCAGAGGCTGTAACTGCCACCAAAATTGTGATTCTGAAATTGTAGAATTGTTGTATAACTACTTATCTCTGGATGGTTCAGGTGTGATTTGTGAATAAATATTATGCCTTTAAAGTGATTATGAAACAGACTTGAAAATACGTTTGCAAAAATCATACTGAGTGATGACAGCAGCCAAAGGTATCAATCATTGACCTAGATAACTAAGCAGTAAAACAGGCTGATTCTGGGTATTTATTTTGCTTTGAAAGATATTAATCTCACTAGATGTAAATAGTTACAGAAGAATATTTGTATATTCATTCAGTAAGTGTGGATTACCATAGTTAAATCAGTCTTTAGGCAATATGTATCTCCTGAGATATCTGGTGAAGTAAAAGTTTGAACATCATATGGTCGACACCATATGATCAAACTTTTAAAAGTTCAAACATTTCAATGGAGATTTCCGTACAGTGCAGAATAGGAAGATTTCCTTTTTCTGCACTGTAGTGTGATCTCGGAGTTGGTATATTTAAAGAGCAGGGGGGTGTGGAGTACAGCCCCTCATGTGGGGGGTGCAGGGGGGCTTGCCTCCCTGCTTAAACCATTTAGGTAGGCTTTTTCCTTTGGTTTATTTTTTTTATTACATTTTCAAACTTTTAAAAGTTCGATCATATGGTGTCGACCATATGACATTCAAACTTTTAAAAGTTCGATTCTGTAATATAGACGCAATTGTAAGTGCACTTCAAAATATCAACAAACCTGCTTACAGATAAATGATGGCCTAGGATCTCCTAACGTCTATGTATAACTTTCTCATGCTGTTGGGACTATGATAACATTTTAGAACATTTGCTAAAAGTTTGCAGGGAAGGTAACTGCAGATCAGAGTGTGTATGTTCCTTTAAGTGCCATTCCAGTCAGTGGACACATGCATATAAGTATTGAATACGTGCAAGCAAGAGTGCCATTTTTTAGTGGCAGCTGAGCTATACGCATGCATATGTGTATAGTAGTCAGTCAATTAGTTAAAGTTTAATGTTACCGTTCTCCATCCTGATGTTTGTGTTTCATAAACTACTTAAATGAACACCCAGCCTCATTGTCTTATTGAATATACACAAGAAGAGCAACATGGTGTCAGAAGTGGGATCCAGAGTAAAACTTCAAGACCATGAGGTGTCCAGTTACAGTTGGAGGAATATACAGGAGTGAATCACCCCTGCTCAAATGACTTGTAAACAGGTCAGAAAGACAGATCTAGGTACTAAAACTCATTTAAATGATTTTTTTTCCTCAACAAATATAATATGAAGGATCACAGCCATTCAAAATTACTTTCTAATTAAACAAATTTTTCAAAACTATGATATGTTGATAAAATACTCAAAATGCTTACGAAAATGCTTGAAATATTTTACGAATTGCATAGAATGTATAAAAAGAGAAAACCATATTATTTTCACTATGTGCTTCTTTTTCATATTAATTAAATATAGCTGAGATATCCAAAGTATGCAAAGTGTTGGCAAGTTTATGTAGTATTACAGTTCAGTTATTTTGCAGAAAATGGTAATTTCAAAGAGTTTATGATACGGCTGAATATTTTTTTCGAGTACCTGCTTTGTGTTTATACATAATTATAACGACATTTTGTTGGCATAGCCAAAGGATTTTGCAGACCTGCTGCACTTGTATTTGACAATAATGTGGCTGAAAACTGGAGAGTGGTTGAGCAAGAGTACAATATTTTCATACACACTGATTTTTCTGACAAAGATGCACATACAAAGGCATTTATTCTGCTTAATTTAGCTGGTTCAGAAGCCATTGCAAGGGAGTGTGTATTTGTGCATGCCCCAGCTGTGTAAGCAGGGGGGGGGAACCACTATATAGTGGTACCGGCTGACACCCGGGAAGACCCTGAGTGCTTAAAATGTAAATTTGGAGAGATGTTTAACCCCCCCCCCATTGAATATTACAATGGAAATGCACATATTTTACACAAGGGCTCAAAAGCCTGGTGAAACTTTTGCAGCATATATAACTGACTTGAGAAGCAAGGCAAAAATGTGCAGATATGGTGATTTTGGAGATGAGTTGATAAAAGACAGGCCTGTGTGTGGTAGTAAAGATGATGCAGTGAGAAAGATTTTGCTTTGAGACAGTGATTTAACTTTGAATAAGGCCATAGAGATTTGTCAGATATATGAGCTCACAGAAAAGCACACAAATATGCTTACAAATGAGAAATGCATGCTTGCAGTACCTTCCAGTGCTAATGTTAACAGTATGCAGCACTTGGTTAAAAGATACAGGCCTAAGGGTGCAGACACACACTGGGTTTCCTTAGCAAAACCTGTGGCTGTTTTAATGAAACCCAGAGCCTTTCCTAGCAATTTCCAGGGCAGCACCAGTAAAATCCAGAGCATGCTCAGTGAAGCAGAGGAGTGAGTCAGCAAAACCTGTGGCAAGCCACATAGTCAACTGTTGTAATTGTGGAGGTAGCCATGAGTCCAAAAGAGAAAAGTGCTTAGCTTTTGGTCAGAAGTGCCACACATGCAAAAAGTGGAATAATTTCAAAAGGTTATGTAAAGGGGCACGTTCTTTTTTTAAAAGAGCATTCAAAGAGGCAAGTTGATCAGTTTGAAATCTGCACTTTTACTTTTTATGTTGATGGTGTGTCTGTGCTTGATGAAACAGTTAATGCAGTAGATTTTTGGGCAAAGAATGAAGTATTTTGTACTGTTCTGATTAATGGGAGACCTGTAGAGCTCAAAGTTGATACTGGTTCAAAGTGCAATGGTATGTCAGCAGAAATGTTTGCCAAAGTAAGAGCTAGTGAGAAGCTTGATCTGGCAAAGTGTGCAAAGCTTGTTGCTTATGGTATTGAAGAAATTCAAACCAAAGGCTCAGCAGTGTTTCTATGTTACTCTGCTGGGAACAGCTATGTCTTGCAATTTTATGTAGTCAAAATGCATGTATAGTCATTATTAGGCCTCAAAGACAGTTTAAAAATGGGACTGCTTTCATTTAATGCAGAAGTCCACCATATAAGCACACGTAACAATGAAAATTTCACACAAACTATTTTTTCTGACTATGCTGATCTTTTTAAAGACAAGTTAGGCAAGCTCTCAGTTGTGTACTCCATGAAGTTAGACCCTGAAGTGAGCCCAGTTATCAGACCAGCAGGGAAAGTTTTGGTAGCCTTGCAAGGCAAAGTCAAAGCAGAGCTAGACAGAATGGTGCATTTAGGTGTAATCTGTCCAGTAGAAGAACCAGTTAAAAGGGTATCATCCATGGTGGTAGCTCACAAGAAAAGCTCAAATGACATTAGAATATATATTGATCCAAGAGATTCGAACAAAGCACTAAAGCAACCTCACCATCCAATGCGTACAGTCAAATAAGTTGCTGCTGTTATGCCAAACACCACTGTTTTTTCTGTCTTAGATGCAAAAAGCTGCTTACCACTTTCAGTACACCCTTTAGAAGGTACAAATTTTTAAGAATGCCATTTGGGATAAATTCTGCCAGTGATATCCTTCAACGTACAATGGAGCATTTTTTTTCTGGCTATCCATGTGCTATAATAGCTGATTATATTCTTGTAGGAGGCAATGGTGAAGTCAAACATGACTGAAATTTCAGGAAAGTTCTAGAACATACTCGTGAGGTGAAACTTAAGCTGAATTCTCAGAAATGGAAATTCAGGCTATGAGAAATTACTTATGTTGGTCATTTGTTTACCAGTGCAAGCTTATGACCAGATCCCTCCAAACAGTCTGCAATTCTTGAGATGTTAGCTCCAGACAATGTGACTTCCTTACAGCATTTTCTTGGCATGGTCAATTATTTGAGCAAGTTCATTCCAGATTTGAGCACATTTTCTGCACTGCTGAGAGAGCTGACATTGCAAAGATGTAACTTGGTCCTGGTCAGAACAACACCAAAGAGCATTTGACGTCCTGAAGCAGAATTGCCAGTCAACCTACTTTATGATATTATGATGTTCACAAACCTTTAACTCTTTCTTGTGATGCTTTGAAATTTGGTTTTGGTGCAGTCATTTTTCAAGAGGGTAGACTAGTACCCTATGTGTCCGGAACCCTAACCCAGATTAAGATGCAGTATGCTCAGATAGAGAAAGAGCTGTTGGCAATTGCATTTGCATGTTCGAAGTTCCATGATTATATTTATGGCCTACCTTTTCAAATTGAGACCAACCACCATTTGGTCATTATTTTGAAAAAGCCAATGCACACAACTCCTCCGAGATTGCAACACATGCTGTTGAAATTGCAAAAAGTACAATTTTCACTTGGTCTATACAAAAGGCAATCTTCTTTATCTTGTTGATACTTTATCCAGATCGCTCAGAAAAAAAATCATTGAACAGCATGAAAATGAGAGCTGATTTTGAAGTCATGGAAGTGAAAAACTTTTCTTCCACATGACTTCATGAGCTTAGAACTTACACAGCTTCAGATCCAATTCTCCGGAAGCTCAACCACTTTATCAGTCAAGGATGGCCATCACAGCAATTTTGTTTACCACCAGATATGCAGCAGTATTTTCCTTACAGAGACTAGATTTTGATGGAAGATGGTATCATCATGAAAGGTCCAAAAGTGATTGTTCCAAAAACCTTGCAACCAAAGTATATTAAAATATTTTATTATGGCCACCCAGGAACTGATTCTACCAAAAGAAGGGTGAGAGGACTAGTATACAGGTCTTCTATGTCAAAAGACATTGAAAGAGAACTTTCAGCTTGTTCTGTTTGTAATAGTACTAAACTGCATCAACAAAAAGAACCACTTCAGCTAAGCCAGATTCCTGAACTACTTTGTCTGACAGTAGCTAAACACATTTTTGAATGGAATGATCAATATTACTTGGTGTTAGTAGACTCTTATTCAAATTGGTTTGAGATTGACCTACTTCCTAATCAGACGTCCAGTATTGTCATTACCAAGTTGAAGAGGCATTTTTCTATCCATGGTAGTCCACACAAAGTAATTGCTGACAATGGTGCACAGTTTTCAAGTCAGCAGTTAGAGATTTGCTGAAATGTGGGACTTTGTTCATGTTACATGTAGTCCTGAATACCCACAGTCAAATGGCTTGGTAGAACGTGCCATTCAAAGTATAAAACAGCTGTTGGAAAAATCTAAATGTGACAATACTGATGTTTTTCTAAATCTGCTAAATCTCACAAGCATACCTTGTGACAATCTTCTTGGTTCACCTGCCCAGAGGTTAACGCTGAGACAAACCAGAACCACAATGCCAGTCAGTAAGAATTTGTTGATTCCAAGTCCTAAAAACAACAAAGCAGTAAAAGCTCAACTCTCAAAAAAGCATTTGCCCCATAAGTCTTAATATGATAAAACCAGCAAACTTCTGAATCCATTAAAAGAAGGAGAGATAGTGAGGATGCAGACAACAAAAGGATTTGACCAAATTTGACTTGTGAAACATTTGTGTGAAGAACCGAGATCATACATTAAGTCACAAAGCGTGGAATTCACATGGAATAGGAAATATTTATTACCGATGTCTGAGCCAGTGTTGTATCATTTTGCCTGTCACAAAGATTCTTATTCTCAGATTGATTTGTCCAATGTTCCTGTTCCAGAGAACATTTCATTGTATGTTCCTTTTCCTGATAGTATCCCCAAAAGTCTTTAAGAAGAACATTTCCCAGTGACTGTCCCTGTTGCTAAACCCAGTTGTAGTTATTACATTATGAGGTCAGGCCATATCTCAAGACCTAATCCTAAATACACAGCAACCTGGATTGTTATTTGTATAATTTGCATGCTCATATAATTGCCATTGTTTATTTGCATGACCAACTAGTCAAAGAGGGAGGATGCAGATCAGAGTGTGTATGTTCCTTTAAGAGCCATTCCAGTCAGTGGGCATGTGCATATAAGTACTGAGCACATGCAAGCAAGAGTGCCATTTTGTAGTGAGCAGCCGAGGTGTAAGCATGCATATGTGTATAGTAGTCAGTCAGTTTGTTTCAGTTTAATGCTACCGTTCTCCATAGTGATGAGTTTGTGTGTAATAAGCTACTTAAATGAGCAACCGGCTTCATCTTCTTACTGAATATACACAAGACGAGCAACAGTAACCATTAAGCATTATATCCTCCAAAAGTTTAAGGTTTCTATACAAGGGCTGAAAAAGTTCTTGAGTTTTTGTTACTTTACCTTCAAACTGTGTGTCATGTTTAAATAACAAGGTACTCACCAAGCTTTCAGTATCATTTTCTAAATCCAAGTTTTTTTATTCCTGTTCCCCTGTTCTTCATCTTGTATCCTGTCTATACAACTTCAGGAGGGATATCTGGACTGAAAAATGAGTCTGAATAGATTTAATGTAGGCCTCTATTTAATGAATTTTCTTAGTCATGATGCAAGCAAGGAGTTTTTCTCCAGTGATTAATACTTTTGCATTGTTGTCATCTTAGTACCCATACTTGTATAAAAAATACTTGGCTACATATATAAGAAAGTAACAGAAGCACAGATGTACAAAATAATCAATGTGGGTTCTAGATAAATATATAGATAGATAGATATAGGTAGATAGATAAATAGATATATAAACATAAATCAACACAAAATAAACTGTTTACAAACCTAAACTGAGACCACCTCAAAAAAGAAGACACTTTAGGGGTTGATAATAAGATTATCCCTTTCTTTCAATTTAATGTTTGAACTTCATCAGAGCACACAACCATATACACTTGATTTAGGTATCTTATTAACACACTCACATGAATAATTTCAATGACATAACTTCCTTTTCATGTCATTTCCTGTAACAGCATTTCATCAATTAATGACAGCATCACTTCCTGAATCCCTCCATTTTTTAAAATAAATATACAATAGGTATATAAATCATATTATCTGAATCTTGTTAAAACACATTTTATATTTAAATTTTCATTAATACCTGGATAAATATCTGCAGCTAAAACAGTTGCCATCTAAGTTCCTTCACTTCTGAAAAAAATGTTTAAATCTCCTATATTACACGATGACTCTACTTGATTCAGCACAAAAAAGTATTTTTTTATCTTTGTTTTTGATAGCCTGTTCTTATTCATATATTCTTTTAGACAATATTCCTGTTGTCTTTCTTTTGGTTTAAAACCATTTTTCAGAATAGGAGAATAATTAATGTGTCTGTTTAACTCCACTTTTATTATTTTGTCAGTTATATTTTATATAAAAATGCTCACAGGATGCACAAGTAGCTAAATAAACAACACATATGGATTTGCAATTGTTGTATTCCCTTGCCTTAATCTCAAAATTGTTGTGCTTTAACATTTTATTTTTTATTTATTATTTTACATTTGTTGACCGGGCTAGTCCAACTGGATACATGTCCATTTTCAGTGGAGGTCCGGGGAGAAAAGCTCCACATTCCAGAAAAAGATAATCCCCGGGATTCATGAAGCTCGGCGCAAGGCCGGCGTAAGGCTTGCGCCGGCGGTGCAGTGAATAGCCGGCGCAGTAGCGCCACATACATATTAATGAGAGTGCACCGGAACCACAGACACGTGCGTAGTGTGCGTGAGCGAGCCCAGGTAGGATGCGTCTGGAGGCGTGTCTAAGCCGGCATGAGGTGAGCAACCTAATGTGCTGACAGCCACGGTCCGCCCATAATAGTAATGGCAGCAGCCATGTCCCGTGCAGAATGAAACGCACGTAGAGTATGCAACATAGTACCCGTCCCAGATAAACGGAGAAGCAAATACAAGCCATGAAGGCTTAAGTGTACCCATCCAAGGAGCAAAGGATACGATAAGACCGCGCTTGTCCCGCAATGCACCGCCAGTGGTTACACTCAGAGAAGGTGTACAGCAGCATGTCAGCGCGCCGCACCGACATAGGAGCAGCGACTAAGGTCACCACCTATTCCACTCTGGGTGGGGCAGTCTCTATGGGCAGTTGTGTCCCTAAAAACGTATTAAAAATGGCAAATGTGCTAAGATTGTAGGACATAATGATATCCCGTATGTAATGTAATGGTAGCATGAATTGGTTATTTCTGTAACTGAAATACCTAAATGTCACAAGAAACAGAATAAGCAAGCAAACTGCCACAACAATAAGCTTTTATTTAGGCAAACAAGTGAAGTCCTATGCTATATAGTGACCGTGTGTATGTGTCGGCCTGTAAAGTCAGATGTGAGTCCCGGAAATATCCCAGCTTGGAAACTGGAAAAGGTGGCAACCCCAGTAGCGACATGGGCATGGTCACCAGGGTTACCAGCTGTCCCAATGTGCCATGGACAGTCCCTGATTGGACAGTTGTGTCCCTGCAACAATCGGAAAATGGAAAATGACCTCAGATCCCCTGCCAAAAATATTCCCGCAATATACATGTAATAGTAGTATAAAACATAATACATTTGTATATGAAACACATACATGGCAGAAGAAAATGAATAAGGAACCTAAATGCTTACAGAATAAGCTTATAGTATGGCAAACAAGTGAAGTTCTGTCAACTGCACTTGCCGTGGGTATGTGTAGTCCTGCAAATTCAAGTTTCCACATAACATGCCCCACTATGGGCATTGGAAAAGGTGCCAACCATAATGGTCACAAGCAGTAGTGAGAGTACATAGCCGGGTAGCTGTGTTGACATAACAACAGTAAGGAATCAAGATACCTTAAACACAGGCAAACATGTGCATAGCAACATATCCCACACCCAGCAACGCCTCTGTCGCATACACTGGATGGCGATGTTGAAGTGTAATATCCAGAAGCAGAACCCATGCATTCAGATGTAATACACAATAGCCTCATTGTACATGTCAGTCCCACCCATGTACACCTGTGCACCCTAACCCGCTAGCATCCGTGTGCAGCTATACACCCACACACAATGTGCATACCTGAAATGTGGTAAGATGTTTGTGTTAGGCAATACCACGCTAGCAAATACGTACCCCACATGTCACCAACCCACCTCAGGTACAGATATGTAAATGGCTGCATGTGAATGTGTCTGCAGAATGTGTACATCCTGCATGTGGTATGTACCACGAAACCATATAGGTTTGCATACGACACGGTGCACATAACTGTACACATGTGGACAAGTCGGGTTGTTGAACCACCGCATCGATGATTAGCTATGCAGTGAAGTCGATCACATATAGCGGAACACGTGCCCACCAAACAGGACTTCCTAACAGGGTGCTACAGGCAAAGAAGGGGAAGGTGGGACATCACATGTGGAGAGTAGCGCTGCCGGACGGCCAAATACACACGGTCAAGGTAAAGGACGGAACAACATGCATATGGCCGGATGGATGTTGTTCGAAAAATATATATAGAAACACATATGAAGTGCCAGTTTAGACTCAAATACTAGATAATGCATTGAATTGTACCTTATAATATGGCAGTAGAACTAAGCCTGCATGTAATTGGTGAAGCTAAGCTGTAGTGTGATGGAATTCTGATCCTGGCAGTAACCAGTACAGCAGGCTTATGTCTGTCAGCATTAATTATCTGCTGGGTTACAGAACAATAAATGTATGTACATGCATAACATCACCCCTTCCCCTGAGGAGGATGGCCTTGTGAGCTCTATCGAAGATAACAGTACAACTCCTTACCAGAGAGACAAAGCAACGATAAGAAATTAACCGACTACAGTATCGAACAGTCTAGGGTCCTTGAAACAGCTACAATCACAGAAGGACACTGTAATTGACAAGGTGCCTTGCAAGGCTGTGTTATTCTCATGGGAAAACATTTAATAAGCATTACCTGAGCACTGTTGTAGGAATACAACGCTGTGGACTCTAGCGATGTAAATGCCTTGTGACTGACCACATCATTAATGTGTGCAAAAGATGATAGTATACCCAATGCTCATACAGCTGTAACATGTATAGAGTAAAACAAATGTCTAAACATTTACTGCATAGTTCTTTGCCTCCTGCTGCACAGTAGTAAAACGTTATTAATCTCAGCTTCCTGTGTTATTGACTGTCAGTTTGAAAATACGAATGAGTGTTACAGTTTGATTTAAACAACTTAATTGACAGATGTGTACGGTCTAGCATGGGAATAGGTCAAGCCAACCATCACAATGTCCATGTGTACCACATACAAACAGCCAGTAACACGCAGTAGTAGTGCATGAAGGCATACACGACTGTGGGAATAGTACAGGACATATGGCACGTGCCAAGTGCAGATGCATGACACAAACCCCAGGATGGGTGTCCCTGCAAAGAGGAACATGTGCCAACCACACCTCCCACAGATGTACCGCAATAAAACACATGGCAAACACACAGAAACACTACTGTCCAACACACGACTGCAACGGAGCCTGGTCAAACACCAACATGAAGCATGCACAAACAGGGACTTGTGTAATGTTTGCCTTAACACCCCCATAGGCCAAAGAAGAATAGAATGGACATATGCATGTAATGTTGTGAAGGATGTGTGGTAGTCCTCGGTATCACAGTGTTAGGGACACAGATACACTGTCATCAACTGTGACGATGTGCACTGTACACAGCATACCTGCATGTAATACAGAGGACAATCATGTGCCACAGAAATATACACTGGAGAAAGAGTATAGGGATAGACAATTGTAAATGTGACAAACTATGAATATAGGTTCATACGTCCATAGGTACAGGGTAGGCCATCGTCCCAGGTTCAGCCATAACACTACACCATAGTTAGGATGACTTTGCCAACCTTCTGTGCTTCAGATAAAATACCCATGATAGTGCTGTACCTCCGCCAAGCAGGGATAATGATGTAATCCCTGGCCTATACCTGCAATTCTCCATCCAATGGACAACACACCCGAACAAGGCTAGGAAGGATCTCTGTCTCACATGTACTGTGATGTAGATCCACAGCATTATGAGTGTCTGGGTGATATATGTGTCACCCAACACATCCCATTAATGACCGTGACAAGGTAAATGTCACCTGCCCTAGTGGTTCTGAGGGATGCAGATACAGTAGGTGAAGCATACACATGACATATGGGTTGACATGGCCTTGTATGTCAGGCACAGGTCAACACTAAACAGCAGGTATGTGACGAATGTGGCAGGGGTCCTACAAGTGGGGCAGCATTACACAAAATGATGTCATCCTGCATCTGTACAACAATTAACCTATGAGGGCTTCCCAGCTGCTGTAGGTGTATGGTCAGATACAGTCTGAATGGGGCAATGTAGTAAATCATAGGTGTAACACGTAATGGGTACAAGGAGACAATGACCTAGCCTGATGTAGATGTGAATCCCTGCACAAACAGGTGGGCAATGTAGAAGTCCCACACAACCACGATAGCAACGTGTGTGTTGAATGAATGGTGACTGGCAAACTCTGTCCCCTGATCCCTGGTAATCACCCCTGTGCTGAGTGGACAGCCACCTATATGCTGGACAGGGGTGACCTAGTAGTTCTCCACAGGTATGATGTTGCATTACTTAGCATTTAGCTGTGGGACATGTCCCTGACAGCAGATATGCATATCTGGGAGGCCCCTTCAAGGATATCTGTGTCAGATGTCCGTCCCACTATGGCACCTGTTTTGCAGTCATCTACAAACAATGTTGCCCACAAAACCCCTGTGTGTGCCTGTACCGTGGAAATGTAGATGTATGACAGGAGTGGACCCACGGAAGGGCCCCATGGGACACCACTTGCGACAGGCAGTAGGTCTGACACGCTGCCAGCAACTATGACCGTGTGGGTTGTGTCACATAGACAGTTTCCAACACATTCTGTGATGTACGTGTTCACATCCCAGCCAATGGGTTTATCAACGATACCTGAGGGGGGTAATGTGATGAAGGCCTTTGCCAGGTCAAGGTAGGCTGTATGGACTGCAACACCCCCATCAATGGCCTCGGTGACTGTCCCGAAAATGTCACCCATGCTTTAAAGGCATGAACCGCCCCTGAACAAGACAAACCGTGTTGGATGCAAAGTATGTATGTCCCCTATGCAGTCATATACGAGCCGCAGTATGATCCCTCCCCATGTCTTTGCAGATAGGTCTCCTCATGGTAATGGGACAGTAATAACCAGGCTCAGTGGAGGCATTGGCCCTGTGACGTGGGACTACAGTTGCCATGCGACACAACCTGGGTACCTTACCTGAGGTGAGGCTACAAAGAAATAGCTGTCCTAACTGTGGGTCTAATACCTCAATGAGATAGTGGAGTACACAGTGGGGTCACCAGCTGGTCTCATGGATGCTATGTCCACTACCCTGGAGAGAGCATGTCCCACCTGTGTGTCACAGAACATTTGGTGACCACAAACCGCTGGTACAGACATCTCCTCATGTGTGGGGAGGGTGTGGAGATGTCCTTACTGGACTTGTCAGCCTGTTTGTTGGCAATGTGTGTATGTTGAGTAAACTCCACCTCTTTGTGAACCCAGTCAGAGCATATGTGGGAGTGACCTCCCAGGTGTTGAGCATAGCAACTGAAGGTGGTATGATTGTCAGCCAGGTCCATGTAGGTATATCTGTGGAATGTGCCCTGACCATGGCACGACAGTGTGTAACTCTACACATATGATGACCAAGGGTGTCATACCTCACAAGGTGTCTGCTCCACCTTGTAGTAGCCACCTCCTCGTGTTGTACATCCTGTGTATGGCTGGGGTACACCACACTGGATGCTTGGCATTGGTACAATGAACCACAGTTGGGTAAGTGAATGCCTGGTTCATGCAGTCCTGTAGGTACTGGTAGATGGCAATGTGATTGATGCAGTGGCTGCAGTACTGTCGACCACTGGCTCAGGGTCCTTAAAGGAGACCACAGTAGTGTGCAGAATTGTGTAGTCTGCCTCTGAGCAAGCAATGTGTATGGTAACTGGCAACACTCACAGCAACGGATGCCAATAGCAGAAGCCAATGTCCAAATAACATAGATTAACTTCTGCATGATAATATGTCTTATCATACATGTATTGACACGTGTGTGCTAATTACAATTGCAAATGGCCGGTAAGACTGGCCTAAAGTTCCCGTGATGTACACAGTCTGGAGGTGTTGTTCCGATAATAAAGTGGCAATACCTCCCAATCGTGACCCTGGGTATGAAAGTGGTTGTTAACCTGCAACATTGGATGTACACCATTGGGTTCTGGTGTCGGAAGACATGGTTCCTGTAGCACTACACAGTATGGGTAGTCAAGCAGACATCCGCGATTGCTGAACACACAGCATCAGTGAAACCCACTGCTCACAAGGACACAGTCCGACAAGCTCTACACTTTACATATGCACAGTGGTGTCCATTGTAGGACCCAAAAATTGTGGAAAGAACAGAATGATGTCTTATTTCAATGCGTACCTGAACTCATTGTCGTCATAGGTACACATATGCACCGCAAGCGTGTTTAATGTTGCTGATAGCTGTCCATGTAATGCAGCACAGATGCACAGAAATACCCAGGGTACCTGGTCCATAGAACTGCGCCCACATCACAGTCCCGCACACATGAAGGATGTGTAATGGGTACTGTCGATTGTTGCAGTCAAGGGATTCTGGGTATGTAGACTCTGGGCTCGGTGTTGTTTCGCAGGCAATCCTTTGTCCCGCCCCGTGGGAGGGATGTGCGCGTAGCACCTGCCTTACTCTCCGCTAATAATGCAAACCATCCACCGGAGAATGCTAAATGCAGGTGTGAAATGTGTACAGCCCTATACTAGTGTCCAGTAGGCAATTGTCATGGATGGACAACCGTATGGCCAAGATGGCACCCACAACTGCAAACCCGGTAAATTACACAGCCGCTGTAAGGCATAACACAGGAAATACACATAGGGACTACAGTTGACATTCCACATACAAAGCCGGACCGTCGTGCCAACACCGGGCGCATACAGCACTCAATCTGCCAGCAACAGAATGAGGAGCACCCGCTACCATACAGCGGAACAGATGTGCGACCTGTGGAACACATACTAATGGCACACACACAACGCCAAGTAGGATATGTAAACTATGGCATTCCCACCTATGAAGGCAACATGGTTAAATGAAAAGATAGGTAATCAACATGTTCCGTGGTGTTATATTGGAAATACGGTGACGGATATGTCCCATTGGGATGTCTGAGGTTTATATGAAGCAGTTGCTAACCAGCATCTTTGGATGTATGTCATTTGTTCACAGTACTAAATCACCTGGTTATGTAGCACCATGTAGAATGGGTAGTGAAACAGACATCCGCGATTGGGGAACATACACCAGCAGTGAAAAGCACTGGGCAGGTGGACACAGTCCAGCAACATCTAACTTGACATATGCACATCGGTGTCCATTGTAGGACCCAAAATTCCATTCATGGAATGCCTGCTAGCTTCCTGCATTACTCACGTGATCTCATTGTCGCCACCACGCCACAGGTACACATATGCACCGCAAGCGTGTTCAATGTTGATGATAGCTGTCCATGAAATGCAGCACACATGCACAGAAATACCCAGGGTGCGGGTCCATAGAACTGCGCCCACATCACAGTCCCGCACACATGAAGGATGTGTAATGGGTACTGGCGACTGTTGCAGACAAGGGAGTCTGGGTATGTAGAATCTGGCCTCGTGTTGTTTCGCAGGCAATCCTTTGTCCCGCCCCGTGGGAGGGATGTGCGTAGCACCTGCCTTACTCTCCGCTAATAATGCAAACCATCTACCGGAGACTGCAAAATGCAGGTGTGAAATGTGTACAGCCGTATACCAGTGTCCAGTAGGCAATTCACATGGATGGACAAGCGTATGACTAAGATGGCACCCATAACTGCAAACCCGTTGGAATTACACTGCCGTAGTAAGGCATTACACAAGTAATACACATAGGGACTACACTTGACATTCCCCATACAACAAACACAGACAACCAGCCGATGAAGTCCAAAGCAAAGACGAGGTACTGTAGACACTGCCAGTGACCACTCAGAGCACACCAGGAATTAAATGCAGTCACCATAGTTTATTGAAGCTCTTTTCGCCTGCTTCATAAGCAGACTTATTCAGAATACATACAATGCAGTCCAACCTACTACATGTAAAACCCTTAATTGGTCAGTAAATTAGATGTGCTAGGTATTAATTACATGCCTTAAAGGCAAACAAGCAAACAAACTTTACTTGGGTTACAGATTCCACACAGTGAGGACATCAGACATTGCTTCGAAGGTACATTCTTCATAGAGAAATAGAAATATATGTATATATATGAAAGATGAACCAACATAATGTTTTCCAAATGTCTGACTGTGTAAGCTACATATATATGTTCTACGGATTGTGCCAATATATTAAAAGAACTGCAGACACCTAGTAATATAAATGAACCATAATATACACAGATAAACCGTATGATTATGACTAATGTAAAATAGACCAACGAAATGTAAAGATTCACAATGTGGTAATGTAAATATTCATTTAGAAGGTTACTTAAATAAATCAATTCAGACATCCATGTCAAAATACTAACACAAGGCCAGCGAGGTGCCTGCCCTCACATGTACTGGGATGTTGTTCCACAGCATAGTGAGTGTCTGGGTGATGAATCTGTCCCACCAACACGCTCTATTAATGACAGTGTCAAGGTGTACGCCACCTGCCCTTGTGGTTCTGAGGGATCTAACTTCTTTAGGTGAAGCATACTCATCAGATCTGGGTTCGACATGGCCTTGTATGCCAGGCACAGGTCACCTCTGGGCAAGTGGTATGCAACTGTATACATCTGGAATTCTTTCAGTTGGTCAGTATAACACATATTCCTGAGACCCTGCATCTGTTTGTCGATGAACTGTTGGTGCCTTTCCAGCTGCTGCAGGTGTCGGGTCAGATACATTCTGAACGGGCATTGTACCCAATCATAGGTCTAATGAGTGATGAGTACAAGGGGACAATGACCTCCCTGATCTAGATGTGAATCCCTTCATGATGATGTGGGCAATGTGGAAGGTCTACCTAACTACGTTAGCAACGTGTGTGTCTAACGAACGGTTAACAACAACCCGGATCCCCAGATCCCTGGTAACTCCCTCTGTGCTCAGTGGATTGCCACCTATATGGTAGCTAGGTAACCTTGTTCTTCCCGAAGGGTATGACTATGCATTTCCTGGCATTTAGCTGTAGGCCATGTCTCTGGCACCACTTATCCACATCTGTGAGGCACTCCTGAAGGATATCTGTGTCAGATGTGTGTCTGACTATGGCACCCAGTTTGCAGTCATCTGCAAACATTGTCACCCATAACCCCTGTGTTTGCTTGTACTTTGGAAACGTAGATGCTGAAAAATAGTGGACCCAGGACTGAGCCCCATGGGACACCGCCAGACTGGCTGTGAGTATGACATGGCGCCAGCAACTATGACCATGTGTGTTCTGTGACTTAGCCAGTTTGCAACCCATATGGCGCATGTATGGATATACGCTCAAGATGACGGGTTTATCACTGATACCCGAGGGGGTATTGTGTCAAGGCCTTTGCCAGGTTGAGGTAGGCTGTATGGACTGCTTTACCCTCATCAATGGCCTTGGTGACTGATCCTACAAAGTCAAACACGTGTAAAAGGCATGATCTGACTTTGACCAAGCTAAACTGGGTTGTATCCAAAGTATGCGAGTCCCCTATGTCTTTATCTATGAGTTCCATTATGATCCCTCTCCATGGCTTTGCAGATAAGGCTTGTCAAGCTAATGGGATGGTAATAACCAGGGTCAGTGGAGGCACCATCTATGTGAAGTGTGACTACAGTCGCCTTGTGCTACTACTCGGCACGATCCTGAGGTGAGGCTAAGATTAAACAGCTGTCCTAAGTGTGGGTTTAATTCCCCATAGAGTTCATGGAGTACACAGCTGGGACACCATCTGGTCCCATGGATGCTGTGTTGACTGCCTTGGAGACAGCATTTCCCACCTGTGCTACAGATGTTCCAGGATCTACAAGTCTCAGGTATAGATAACTCTCCATGTTGGTTAGAGAGGTGGAAATGTTAGCACTGAACATGTCAGCCAGTATGCTGGCAATGTGTGTAGGTTCAGTCATCTTCACATCATTGTGAACCCGGTTTGAGCATATCTGGGAGTGTCCTCCCAGGTGTCCAACATAGCTAAAGAAGGACTTATGAATGTCTGTTGAGTCCTTGTTAATTTCTCTGTTGAATTTCCCCTGGATGATTTCATGACAGCTTGTAGTTCTTCACATATAATGAGCAAGGGTGTGTTACCTTACAAGTATTCCGCTTTAACTTGTAGTATCTACCTCCTGTCGCTGTAGAGCTTGTTCATGGCTGGGGTCCACCAGACTGCATGCTTGTCTGTGGTACAAAGAGTCTCAGTTTTGTATGGGATTGCCTGATCCATGCAGTCCTGTAGGTGCTGGTGGAAGGCATATGTACGTGATTCAGCGGTTTGAGTGATGTTCACCACTGGCTCAGGGGCCTTAAAGGAGACCACAGTAGTGTTCAGAAGTGTGAAATCGGCTTTTGAGAAAGGCATATGTATGGTAACCGCACCACTGTACACATGGAACATCATGGCAATACACCACGGCTGGATGTGGGTAATGCTGGACATACCCACGGCAGACGGGCGCTGCTCCCGAGTCCGATGCCCGAGGGACCACACACATAGCCGGCCTTAGGCATAGGCCAAGTAGGCAGCCGCCTAGGGCGCTGCTCTACTCGGGCACCTTTCCAGACTTTGTTTGGTGTAGGTAGACCAGGAGGGGGTAGCGGTGATGTTGCGGTGGCAATTTCTGCCTAGGGCACCACTTAACCTAAGGCCACTCTTCCCGTGGGTAATACAGCAGTACCCACACCCAGACGCTGGTCATTGCTAGTATGGCATATCATCTATGGCAAGAAACCATATATTCCCAGACATAATGGCACAGCATAATGCCTGTCCGCCCAAACGCAGACATACGCCACCAAGGGCGGTGCGGACGCATCGCGCGAGATGTCCGTTACTAATGTCGACATTGTCTCGCTTTGTGAAACAAACTCCACATAGCGATTCAATACTAAACAGCGACGGAGAACCCGATGTCCCGTGGCTGAGCTGTTCAACCTGTTCCGCCATGTTAAATGTGTGTAGCACAGCGAACCGCCCAAACCAAGCAACGGACATGTCTGTGGCTCAGTGAAAGCCGCCACGCAATGGTAAACCCATGTAATATTGCGACACAGGTCATACATACCGAGGGTTAGTAATGGAAATAGGTCCGCTCGACCAGACCGTGTGCAATTAGTATAACAAGATCTACAACGGGTACACCGCCAATCGATGACACGGTTATGAATAATTGGGGTGACATGGTACCATAGACACGGACAAAACGCGCCCATGTGACTCATCTAACATTCGCACACGGTCAGGGCAGTTCCGCACACTGGGCGGACAAGACCAAACCCAAAGCACCACAGCAACACCCTGACAATCAAGGCCTGTATGCGTAGGGGATATAAGCACCTGTCATCTGAACATCCCTGCGTCACGACATATGCATCCTGGGCCATGAGCGAGGGGAATAAGGAATGTTTAACATGCAGTACCGCACCTTTCCCAGCAGGAGAATGGATGCCTGTGACGGCGTGAGTGCGGGGATATGTAAATGTACTTAAGTACCATGGGTATGCATATTAATGACACCGAACAGCTAACGGTAGTGGTCACAGTAACTGGCAAACGGAATGCAGTCACGCTTGAATTACGACTATGGAACATATAGATGTGAACGGTACGTAATGCGCCCATGCTGCAAAGACTGTTACATGTATAAAGTTGTAAGTGCGTTTCTGCACACGCCCGCCAACCGGATCAGACATATGTTACCGAATAGTCACAACTAACACAAAACACGTAACCACACAGACCCAGTAAACATATATAAACAGAATACGGATATGCATGTGCGCCTGCGCCAGAACCCACAATTAGGAAATGCGAAAGTGTGTGCGTGTGTGATCCACTGGAAGCAGGGAAGGTTAAGGATGTGTCCTCCACTCATTTACATTCATAATTGTAAAATATATGCTTAAATAGTACTTACTGATTCCATGCTTTGGAATCGTAATGCTACAATTATACACATTGATATAAAATATCCTGATCAACACACTACATTCTAAGGTTTACTCACAACAATTATCAACTATGTTTCAAGATACTGATTGTATTGACCAATATTGTATTTATATTAACACATTGTTGTCGTATTATTGTTTCCATGAAGTAATGTATGCAACACTGATTTGTATATGTCACGCTATAATCAAGACTTGTAGCACTGTCCACTTAACTATGAGCAGGTTTATTGATTATTTGACTTTAAACTGACTCTGAAGGAAGTGTATAAGGGACAACTATGTAATGCATTTCGTGTTCGACGATGCCCCATGTTAGTAGGTGAAAGAGCTCAGTATCGCTTGACTGTGGAGTCTATCGCTTTTGTCATTGTCTGTTTTGGCCGATATATGTTCAATAATGTCGTTTATGAAGATGGGCAGGACGCAAGGTTTGCTGTATTTCCGCTTACTGGCACGTGGATATAGATAGGCCAAGTAATACATAATATGGGTAGTCAAGCAGACATCCACGATTGGGGAACATACAGCGGCAGTCAAAACCACTGGCCAGATGGTGACAGTCCAACACGTTCTACACTTTACATATGCACATCGGTGTCCATTGTAGGACTCCAAAAATAGTTGCGTTTACACCTTCGACTCGCTGAGATCGGCCAGACAGAGTGTCAGCCGTGACTACGGCACAGCTAGACATGCACCACCAGCGTGTTTAAGGTTGATGATACCTGTCCATGAAATGCAGGACATATGAACAGAAATCCCCAGATTGTCGTGGTCCATAGAAGTGCGCCCACATCCCAGTCCCGCACACATGAAGGATGTGTAATGCGCATCGTGGGGGTTTGCAGCCATGGGATCCTGGGTATGCAAAATGGGGCTCGGTGTTGTTTGGCAGATAATCCGCTGTCCCGCCCCGGGAGGGCTGTGGGTATAGCACGTGCCTTAGTCCCCACTAAGGATGCAAAGCATCCACTGGGTAATGCTAAAAGCAGGTGTAAAATGTGTTCAGCCCTACATCAGTGTCCAGTAGGCAATTCCCATGGATGGACAAGTGTACGACCAAGATGGCACCTATAACTGGACACCTGGTGGAATTACACAGCTGCGTAAGGCATAACACAGGAAATACATTAGGGACTACAGTAGACACTCCCCATACAAAGTCAGACCGCCGTAATACCGCGCATACAGCACTCGATCTGCCAGCAACAACATGAGGATCACTCGCCCATACTGCGGAACAAATGGGCGACCTGTGGAACACATACTAATGGCATACTAACAACCTCAACTACGAAGGTCATACGATGTTTCAACACTAGCTGCTCCGCATATAACGAACATGCTTCAATGAATAAATAGGGTATGCATGTTCTGTCTGTTTTATATTGACAATACAGTGGCGATATGTCCTACTGGGCCTTCTGAGGATTACTTAAAGCACTTGCCAACCTGCAGCATTACATCAATACCATTTGGGTTAATCGTAGTAGAACATGGGTTTCAGAGCACAACATAATATGTGTAGTCAAACAGACATCCGCGAGTGGGGAACATACAGCAGCGGTCACAACCACTGGCCAGATGGACACAGCCCAACATGTTCTACATTTTACATATGCACATTTGTGTCCATTGTAGGACCCAAAACTTTCTCCTTTTGCAACGCCAACTGGGTGCAAGCGAAGACCAAGATGAACTACAGCCGTGACTACGCACAGCTACATATATGCACCGCCAGCGTGTTCAAGGTTGATGACAACTGTCCATGAAATGCAGGACATATGCACAGAAATCCACAGATTGTCGAGTCCACAGATGTGCGTCCACATCCCATTCCAGCACACATGGAGGATTTGCTATGGGTACTGTCGAGGGTTGCAGCCATGGGATCGTGGGTATGCAGAAATGGGTGTTGGAGATGATTGGCAGATGATCCATTGTCCCGCCCCGTGGGAGGGATGTGGGTACAGAACATGCCTTACCACCCACCAATACTGACAATCATCCACCGGAGAATGCTACATGCAGCTGTGAAATGGGTACAGCCCTACACCAGTGTCCAGTAGGCATTTCCCAAGGATGGACAAACGTACGGACAAGATGGCACCCATAATAGCAAACCTGGTGCAATCACACAGCCGTAGTAAGGCATAACACAGGAAATACAGATGGAAACAACAGTAGACACACCCCGTAGACATCCATCCTGCCGCGAATCCCGCGCATACAGCAGCCAAGGTGCTAGCAAGTATGTGGGGATCACCCGCCCACTCGGCGGAACATACGGGCGACCTGTGGAACACATATTAATGGCACACCAACAACGACAACTAGGAAGGTCATACTATGGTTAAAATATGGTGCTCCCACACATAAATAACATACTGTCATGAATAAATAGGTTCTACATGTACCGCTGTGTTATAATGACAATACAGTGGCGGATAGTTCACAATGGTACCTCTGAGGATTACTTAAAGCAGTTGCCAACCTGCAGTACTACAGTAACACCATATGGGTAAATTGTGGAAGGACACGGGTTCCGTGAGCACTACATAATATGGGTAGGCAGACAGACATCCGACTGGGGAACATACGGCGCAGTCAAACCCACTGGCCGAATGGACACAGTCCAACATGTTCTACACTTTACATATGCACATCGGTGTCCATTGCAGGACCAAAAATTTCTCCTTAAGTAAGTGTGGGCAGCATAGTGTGAACCAGAAGAGGTGACAGCCGTGACTACGCACAGGTAGATATATGCACCACAAGCGCCTTCAAGGGTGATGACAACCGCCCATGAAATGCAGGACATATGAATAGGACTCCCCAGGCTGCTGCGCCCATACACGCATGCGCTCACATCCCATTTCCGCACACATGAAGGGTGTGCAAGGGTACTGTCGAGGGTTGCAGACATGGGATCGTGGGTATGCAAAAATGGGTGTCGGTGTGGATTGGCAGATGATTCGCTGTCACGCTCCGTGTGCGAGATGTGGCCATGGCATATGCGCTACTCCGCAATAATAATGCCGATCATCCACCGGAAATGGAGAATGCAGCTGTGAAATGTTTACAGCCCTATACTAGTGTCCAGTAGGCAGTTCCCATGGATGGACAAACGTACAGCCAAGATGGCACCCATAGCTGCAAACCTGGGGGAATCCCACAGCTGTTGCAAGGCATAACCCAGGAAATACAGATAGGGACTACAGTAGACACTCCCCATACAAAGCCAGACCGCTGGGCAGATACCGCGCATACAGCACTCAATCTGCCAGCACATCAATGGGGATCACACGCTTCCATACAGTGGAACAGATGGGTGACCTGTGTAAACATACCAATGGCACAATCTCAACATCTGCTGGGAATGACATACGATGGTCAAACTATGGCGTTCCCACCAATGAAAGACATCCTTCGTGAATTAATAGGATTGATGTCAATAGACCATGGCAAACACCCAATGAACAGGAAAGACTTGCTGGCACCCTATGGCCACAAACCATGTCACACATAGGTAGATGGAACAGTCAACTTAAACATTTCGTCCACGACACGCCGTGATATGGTATCCAAAGGTACTTCATAGACATGTATGCGCTATCACCCGTAGGCCCCGTGAGACTTACACATAACATGGAAGTATCCAAGCTTTAAATGTCCACCCTTACACTTCCATTTGTCACTTTCTATGCGAACAATGAACATGTAGCCACAGCATAGAAAGCACAGACGAACTGATAACGAAACACACACATGTCAACATCACAGAAAGCATACTATGAACACACGATTACATGATATTGTACTATGAAACACAAACAAACCAGCAACCTGCGGCAAGAATAGTCCCCGTAGTTCGACACAACACAAGTCTTCGTAACATTTAAACAGTTTATTAAAACATGCAACGTTGTTGTTTCCATTAACGTTTGCAGAAGAAAGCAAAGTCTAAGAATGTTCACAATCAACAATGTGAGTCTTAACAAGATTTTAAATATCACATTGTTGATTGTGAACAGTTTAAGAATTTGCTTTTTCAGAAGAAGTTGTGAAAGCAACGGAAACACACACACACACACGGAAGGGACGGGAGACGAACCTACGCCTATCTACATGAACTCACTACAGTATGAAGCATTTACAGAACGCTACCGAAGTTTACTGAAGAGAGCTGTCAGAGGCATACTTGTAGGCTGGTGACATCACCCGCAAGACAATAGTTGGCAATAGCCAAGGTATGTGTTGCGGAGCGTCTAAAAGCATGTTCATTCGCAGAGGCAGCTGGAAACACACACACACACACACACACGGAAGGGACGGGAGACGAACCTACGCCTATCTACATGAACTTACTACAGTATGAAGCATTTACAGAACGCTACCGAAGTTTACTGAAGAGAGCGCTGTCAGAGGCATACTTGTAGGCTGGTGACGCCACCCGAAGACAATAGTTGGCAATAGCCAAGGTATGTGTTGTGGAGCGCCTAAAAGCATGTTCATTCGCAGAGGCAGCTGGAAACACACACACACACACACACGGAAGGGACGGGAGACGAACCTACGCCTATCTACATGAACTTACTACAGTATGAAGCATTTACAGAACGCTACCGAAGTTTACTGAAGAGAGCTGTCAGAGGCATACTTGTAGGCTGGTGACATCACCCGAAGACAATAGTTGGCAATAGCCAAGGTATGTGTTATGGAGCCGCCTAAAAGCATGTTCATTCGCAGAGGCAGCTGGAAACACACACACACACACACACACACGGAAGGGACGGGAGACGAACCTACGCCTATCTACATGAACTTACTACAGTATGAAGCATTTACAGAACGCTACCAAGTTTACTGAAGAGAGCGCTGTCAGAGGCATACTTGTAGGCTGGTGACGTCACCCGCAAGACAATAGTTGGCAATAGCCAAGGTATGTGTTGCGGAGCGCCTAAAAGCATGTTAATTCGCAGAGGCAGCTGGAAACACACACACACACACACACACACACACGGGAGACGAACCTACGCCTATCTACATGAACTTACTACAGTATGAAGCATTTACAGAACGCTGCCACCGAAGTTTACTGAAGAGAGCGCTGTCAGAGGCATACTTGTAGGCTGGTGACATCACCCGCAAGACAATAGTTGGCAATAGCCAAGGTATGTGTTGCGGAGCGCCTAAAAGCATGTTAATTCGCAGAGGCAGCTGGAAACACACACACACACACACACACACACACGGAAGGGACGGGAGACGAACCTACGCCTATCTACATGAACTTACTACAGTATGAAGCATTTACAGAACGCTACCGAAGTTTACTGAAGTGAGCGCTGTCAGAGGCATACTTGTAGGCTGGTGACATCACCCGCAAGACAATAGTTGGCAATAGCCAAGATTTGTGTTGCGGAGCGCCTAAAAGCATGTTAATTCGCAGAGGCAGCTGGAAACACACACACACACACACACACACACACACACACACACACACACACACACACACACGGAAGGGACGGAGACGAACCTACGCCTATCTACATGAACACACTACAGTATAAAGCATTTACAGAACGCTACCGAAGTTTACTGAGCAGAGCGCTGTCAGGAGGCATACCCCTACGTGGGTGGTATCATTTGCAGAGGCTATGCGCCCGATCGGCAGATAGGCCACAGTGTGCAGTCGCTCAGCCTGTTACCATCCCAAGGTCGCCGTACAGTAAGACGCTAGTGCTGCAGTCGGGAATACCAAGTAACTACTGATCAGTGGATCACAGCCTACTGGGCATGCTCAGACACTTAGACTCGCACAGAGCAGACATGCATACACATGGTGCGACGGCATGGGTGGCGGAATGTGGACCGTCGTGTGTCCAGCCACACAACAGAAACCTGGCCATGCCACAGACGTGGCCGCTGCTAAGGGGATACAGGCATGCACCCGGGTATAACTGCAGTCGGCCGGTGTGCACTGTGCTGTGTGTCTATCTACACAGCTGCCTACTGGGCATGCTCAGACACTTAGAGTCGGCACAGAGCAGACATGCATACACATGGTGCGACGGCATGGGTGGCGGAATGTGGACCGTCATGTGTGTCCAGCCACACAACAGCAACCCGCCATGCCACAGACATGGCCGCTGCAGCGGGAATATCTAGGTGCAATTAACCATGTGTAGGACTGGCCTACAGTTTGTTGCATGCTACAGACAACCCTCCCAAACACAGGCTACCTGCACAGATGTCCTGAGGACACTGGTGAGTGGGCATGCTCTCACAACAGCACCGTATTGGGTGACATGAACCACCCATACATAGACTGGGAACATTAGCCATGGCACAACACACTACGCCACCGGTCACAGGTGTTCTCACACCTGGCCACTGTTAAACAGCCATGCACCATACTTACTAGGGGGGGATGTCTGACAGTTCTGCCCATCACACATGGTGAGGATATGCCCCACACAGGATGTACAGCCCTCAATGGTGATGCCAGACCGTATAGTGGATCCACTGGTCATCCACATCCTGTAACCAACACCTCTCCACAACAAACCACACACATCATACGACCAGTGTGGTACCCTACAAGTCCTCCATGCCAGTGTTGAACCCAGGCCAGACTGGCAACCGCCTAACGAATGCATTCTCTGAGCACCCACATGCATGTCTGCAACAGGCAAACATGATAACATCAGGACCTTGTCCACCACAGGTAGGCACATGGTGTGGTGGACCCCAGCCACTGACTAGCTGTACATCAACAGTTGGAGCTAATACATGACAGAGCAATGTCAATACCAGGGAAACCATCTCCCATTCATACCGGCGCCACCATACGGCCACACATACAATCATCCACGGCCGCTTGTGGGAGTGGTACTGCAGAGGGCACATGAGACAACCATAGGGCCTTCCTTAACTGTGGTAAGGACATGGTTGGGGGCACACAGACTTGGCTGGAAATGGTCCAGAATGGTACAACGGTCACTGCACCCACAGACATTGTCTGCAAACCAGCGGACATGTTCCATGCATACATCCCCCCCCCAAGAGGGGACATATCCATCCCACCAGAGTGTAGCCTCCCAAACATCTCATATGGCCTGGAGTGATCCCATATCTCTATGGCGGTTGACACAGCACCAATGGGCACCGATGGTGTCCCTGGCTGTGTGCTACCCATCCTCATATGCGGCCACTGTGTCATGTTAGCCTTACTATGGGCTATGTCCCCAATGGATGGCATATGGCATCTGTGGTCCCACTATGCCAGGGTAGTGCTCTTATGGACTGTAGACAGCCACACCCTATCCGCTTGACAAGCCTTGTCTGCAAAGCTGTGGGGAGGTCCATACAGGTGCCCATGGATACAGACAGCGGTGTACAGCCAATACCGGAACATACCCACAACAACATAGTCAAGGGCGGATCCTGCCTCCCGAACCTGCTCGTCCTGTCTGGAGTGGTCACCAAGGCCATTGATGGGGATACGTGGGTTTGCACACAGTACCATGACCTGGTGGGAGCGATCAGAGCACACTACACATGGGACTCATGGAAAGGCTCGCCAGCATACATGTGGGGACATATGTCACCCGATGCTTCTCAGAAAGGTTGGAGGTCACACCACACAGGGTTGGTGTTCCTGGTGCCTTGTCACACTCATATCTGGTCTCCAGTGGAGGCCCACAGGGCTCAGTCCTGGGCCCCCTGCCATATGGCATTCGACCTTCCAATGTGCATGCAATCATAGGGGATTGTGGCAGACAAGGTATGCAGATGACTACGCGACCGCCACCATACCCAACACCCCATGTGACACGGACATCCACCTAGGGCGCCATAGACATGGATAACTGGTGCCAGAGCCATGGCCTGCTACTACATGCCAGAGAAGGTGCAGACCTACCCAGTGTGAAGGACATGTTCGCCCAATGTCACATGTAGGTGGTAAGCCATTCCAGATGGTGGACATGTTCATGGAAATGGCTACGACACCTGTCGTTAACATCTGTCAACACACACAATGGCAATGTGGGTGTGAAGACATTCCACTGTGGCCTCCTGGTCTGGAAGGAATCGCATCGACATCAGGGGTGTTCATTGTACCCCTGTACACATCACACACCAGAGCAATGACTGCGTACATTGGCACATCTGGCCTGTAGCTAACCTGACGCCTGCAGCACTCGGAAGGACCGCAAACGTTACACAAGGCGGGATGACGGTGCTAGGACATGTGTCACAAGCTGCACGCACCAAGGGGACTCCGCTGTAAACCTTCACAGCACATCTGCTCTGTGGTGATCTGTGCCTGGCATACACGGCCATGTCTGACCTGGGTGACATGGGCATATTCCACTTCCTAGGCTCCAGGCAAACACGGGCACAGAAGCGACTGTCACACACATCACCACAAAGATGAGTGTGACGTGCTGGGGGAACAGGGTCAACGGCCGGAGACCCCCTACAACACGTAGAGGAGTGCCAGCCCATGTGAAGGAAAGGCACTGACTGCCTTCGTCCAGGAGTAATAATGACGGTGGATGTGTGGATATAGTTATGCGCCAGGCATCATCTGTGTGTCAGTGCTGGACGAGGGACTGGGGACTGATGGATGTGGCATCCCCATCCTGAGGGGTGTTAGCAGCCACACACAGTCATGCTAGGTCCACACATGTCGTAGGGCACATACCCTGTTATGTACATGTGCGCCTATGTTCCTATGTAGGGTCCATGCCGGGTGCGGGTACCTGTGCTATGCTGATGTTGCCAGACATGCCTGTGGGTACCCCACGACTACGCCATGGGGAACTAATTACAGTGCTCCCAGTAGGCACATGCAAGTACACCATCATTGTCATACGGGTTAACTGAACCAACATGGTGCTACACATGTAACCACCACACATACTGTGTACACAGATCAATGAATGCTGCACCTGTCCTGCATGGTATGTCTGCTGCATGATGTCAGTGCACAACCCACATCACATACACACCTGTCACCAGCCATACACACACACCACAACATACACATCACGTACTATGCGGACACAGGTATCACATACACCTCTCACTATCTTGTCCACCCTGTGCATCAGAATATGTTTGCATAACCATGCACTGATGGTGTAGCTCACAGTTATGCGGCAGAGACTTCATCATATGCACAGGGTGATATATGTGCCACAGGCATAGGCTGTACCAATGGATGACATCATGTGTGTGTGTAAGGGCCTGTGCATTGACTGGGCATGACTGTGTACATTGCATGTGGGTGTGGTGGAGCCCTACAGTCGTGTTTGCTGTGTGTGGGTTTGTGTGTACACAGTTCAGTCATCTGTGATGCCTACACGGGTATGCTTGGCAGCCCCAGACTGTACAGTGCAGGTGTTACGGCTCACTGTGTCCGCCTGCCGCGACGCGGACCCGTGCCTGCCTGGGGTCGCACGGGCACGACCGGGTGTAGGTACAGACAGTCCACTCTCCGATGTCACATGTCCGCTGGAAACGTGCCCACGCCGAGCCGCCCAGGGCCACGCCCACGCGGCCTGCTCTGTCCTGGTGTGGTCGGTGTAGTAGCAGCTGCACTGCTGCTGCTACCAGCACTGGGTGGGTGGGCATGGGAGGTGGCACGCACACGCTGACCTGCACCAAGTGGTGTTGCTGGCCTACGCCCACGTGCCCTATGCCTCACCCCTACCTGGTGTTCCTGCACGGACAGCCCACGCCAAGGATGGCCATGCCTCGGTCGAGGATACCAGCCATCTCACCCAATCTCCTATCCAGAACATCGGCAAGATGCTGTTGGGCATTCGCCAATGCCTGGATGTTGTCATTCAAGGAACGGATTGCAGACCTCTGCAGCCTCTGCCCTTCCTGGTTCTGCCGTTCGGCACGCGCCTCGCGCCGCCATTACAGTCTGGAACATGCGCCTGGTTATACCAGCTGCTGCACCCTGTACGGCAGGTGTATGTCTAGCGGTGCTCCCCACGAGCAGCACCTGCCACATGCCTGCGCGGCACTGCACCAGTCATTACACTGGCAACATCGCGTGTACCCACACCTTCTGCAGCCACCACACATTCCTGCTCGGTGCCAACAGACGCTGACTGACCGTCATCTATGGGCAACGGTGTTGGGGTATGTGTCGGCATCCCAACCGTGTTCAGGGATGAAGGGGACGTAAGTGTGATGTTCTCCAATGGCACAGTGTGTGCCTGTGACGACCCTGCCTGTGCCTCATGCACATGGTCATCACCACTAGTATCTGTGGGGACACTAGCATCAGCTGGACCGCAGGAGGGGAACTCACCTACAGCACCTGTCAATACAAAGGCATACCGCCAGTTACAATACACACACACACACACACACACACACACACACACACACACACACACACACACACACACACAGACATCATGCATGTGATAATGCAGGTGGCATGCAGCATTCACACACCACAGACCAGTGAATGTAGACCAGACATTCCTAGTGGCAGTATGCACACTGCCCTGGTGGGAACAGTACAACAGGCAGGTGTCTTTAGTAGGCATGCAGTACACACATTCATGGTAGTTTGCATGCATCGCCGGATACACCGTGTGGCCACGGGTGTGTTGACAGTACACATGTCTGCCGACACTATGTCATGTACACCGCATACATGTGTGGTATCATGTGGACATGTGACGATGGTGTCCCACTGCATGCAGCACATCACAATGGCTGTCATGGTGCAGTGTTATGTGTACAGTCTACAGATACAATGTATGGGTAACAGGGATGTCTGTGCAGGTGCGGTTGGTGTGAGCTGTGTACATAGCTGTACAGTGTGGAGGCGGGCACTGTGCCACTGCACAGTAGCAGGACACAGTTATGTTTCTGTGTGATGCGTGACCTGGACGCATTACATTGCCATGTCTGTAAGTCGGTTCATCCGCCAGCAGCACGTATGTGGTGGATATTGGAGGCACCTGTAGTAGCTGTGGAGAGGCATTCCATGTCAGTGGTGTACTACATCGGATGTCCAGAGGGGCCACTACAGTGATGAGCCCACTATGTGTGTACAGGGTGCAACGGTGACTACCCACTGTGGATGTACTGTGTGGCAACATGCCTGTAGGTATCGCACCATGGCCTTGTCTGTCTGGGTCATTGACAATTGTGTGTGGTGGACATCGTGCACATGGCCCTGTGGTGGCCCATGTGACATACAACCATACTAGTGTAAGGTGTCACATTCCCTACAGATATGCAGACAGTGTGGATGTCTGCTATGTCGCGTCGCATAGGTCATGTCATGGTGTGAAACTGTTGCAGCCAGACATCCACGCAGCATGGGACATGGCATGTGCCATGTCACAACGCGGTGCACCCGATGCAGGGGCATAGGTCACATTGGTAACACCTGTGCTCTGGCAAGATCACAGCTCACTATGTGGTACTGTGTGCATACTGCAGAGGCATACCGATGCATACTACACATGCAGCCATTGTGGAACACCTACACCATTGTATGCATAGCTGAATGCACGTAACACACCAATAGGTCGTGGTGGTGTCATGCCACTCTACGCTAACGGTCGATCTACTGTACATGGGTGGTGTGTGTGTCGGTGGTGCAACCTGTATACCGTGACTGGGGCACACACAGGTGTGCATGTCATGCCTGGACACATGGGGAATATCAATACACCATATCATGCCTTTGACTAGCAACAGACTTACCTGCAACAGACCCTTGTGTTTGCGGCACGCCAGACGCATTCTGTAAAGGGATGACACAAAGGTATACACATTATCCATTACTATCGCCACAGTCAGCAGTGTGCATGTCACATCATGCATCTGTGAGTTAGCATGTGCTATGCACATGTCTGCTAACACAACATAGCATACTGTAGTATGCGCCCTGTGTGGCCATATACCTGGCATGTATTGCTATATTATGTGTTGTACTATGACACCCAGCCCCACGCCACTTATCATACAAACGTGCGTCCCTGACTTACCATGCGGCTCCAACTCATAGTTCGGGAGACACCCACCTCCACGATGGACGATGGGTTTCTGCGTGTTGTTCCGCGGGTGTCCCCAGACTGGCCAGGAGCTCCTCCGTGGCTGTGAGTGGGGCTGGGTTGGTGGCCCACCACCTGTCCCACGCTGTTGTCTGGCGATTGCAGCGCACGCTGTCTTGCATGCCGGATCAGGTCTGTGCAGTGCCTGCGGATCTGCTGATAAGTGCGGTTGTATCCGCCCAGGCTGTTCACCCTCCTGCACATCTCCTCCCACATCTCCTGTCGCTCCTGTGCCTGCTGTGGCACATGACTGAATAAGACGCCATGATTAGTATGGAGGTATGGGATGATCACCTCCTCCTCCTGTCGACTGAAAGCGGAAGCCGAACGTGGCATTATCTGTAAGACATAATGATGGTGGCAGGTCACATTTACACTGCTGTGCTGGCATACTGTTGGAAATACATTGCTATGACAAGTACGACATCTGCACAGTAATCTGTGAAAGGCATCGTGGCAGTGACACAGCCGATGTGTTGGCTTCACACCATTGAGCAGTGGGTGTCACATCATATCTGTTTGCCACCCCATCACACTGTACACGCACCATGTAGATGTTAGCCAGCTGTGGACATGTGTACCTGGCTGCACCTGTGTCCATATCACTGGCATAGGTCCCCATGTGACACCGGTGCTGCTGTTCACCTGGACGCAGTGTATTTGTCAGTACACACCACGACAGTAGCCATTGTGAACGGCAGCAGTGGCACTGTACACATACACATGGACACCTGCACATGCATGTGTTGTGCCATGTACATCCACACAGCACTGTACGGGTGTTGGACAACTTGCCACAGCTCACCTGTGTTGCACATGTGATAGACATAGGGCAATGTGTAACCATGACACATTAGCAGGACAGGCCATGCATAGCATGTACACACACACATTGTCCAGAGCATCACACAGCACCTGTGACACCACAGGGTGCATCACCGCCACATTACTGCTGTGTATGGTTGATAGTGAGAGTGCCTTTTGTCCATTGCACCATGTAGGATCAGGATAGCTCATGCAGCCTTGCTGGGCAGGTCTGCATGGTATGGCAGGGTATGCCACATACATGGCACTGGGTTGTGATCCACCTGGGGATTTACGATATTGGCAGGGTGGCTGTCCATTCCATATGTCATTGCTATGTGTATATGGACATTCAACATGTCTATCGCCATGGTGTGGACACTGGCCTCAAGCAAGGTATGCTGCACGCTGCTTGCTGAGGGTGTGTCTGGTGCATGCAGGTATCACACATCCATGCATACACTGTAACCCAGGCAGGTGCTATGTGCTGGGATATTGATCAACACAGTGCTGTATGTGGACACACACCGCTATCCCGCACATGGATGGTTGCCTGCACTGATGTGGGTACCACATATGTGTACATCCAGTGCCTGCTGCCACCCCCATGTCTGCTGCTGCACTACACACCGCCATCCCTCCCTCTGTGAATGTGGTGTTGGGCACAGCATAGGTATCCATGTATGGGGACAGGGATGTTCACATAGCAGGGTCACTGATGGTATCGCCGATCAAACCATACGCTGCATGACGCACCCCTCACACATATAACCCATTCATATTGTTGTTCACAACGGTGACACAGCTATATTGCTATGCCGAGACATTCACAGCCATACATACACAGATGCATGCCCACCCACCTTTGGCATGGCCTGGCCTTTTGGTGTGGTTCAGCACATTACATGTTTGACTGCAGCTGGCGAGACCTACTGTGCACATGTCTACACGGTAAGCCTGTTCTACAGTAGGCATCTGTGATGTGCTGTGCACATCTCATATCTGCACATTTGGTTGGTGTCCATCGTCCACGGGCCAGTGGTGGGACACACAGGGATGTTGCTGAACATATATGCATGCAACCCTGTACAGCTGTAACACTAGCCTCTCAGATGCTCATGTGTCGTGGACGTGAACACCGTACACACACATGTGGTTGTGGGCTGCCGCCCATACCCATCTCCTCCTGTGGGTTGCTATCATCCCACACACTCCTTGTATTGTATGTTCAGGCTATGCACCTATGTGGGGCTTGTGGGCATGCAATACGATACTATATGCCTTTGCACCCATCACAGACAATGTCACACAGGTACACCGCAGCCGTACACATCACAGCTTGTTGTCAGCACGCCACATGTGGTACACACATAACACATCTCCTGTGGGACATGGTCATTTGTACGGGCATGTCCAGCAGTCACATACCACAGCTACCCCTACATGACGGCTATGCAGGACATGTGTCTGTACAGCTACTGTGACATGTACACGAGCAATGCCCCCTACCTACATCACATGGTACTACCTGTGGAGTATGTGTGTCTGCATCCATGCTATGGACATAGATGACAATTGTACATCAATATGTGCAACATAACTCATTGGGTGTTGTCATGTGCACATGTTCCATGTGTCAATGCATTGTTTGTCTCTGTTGGGCGGTCATTGTTGTGCATGGTTTACATGGCTGACATAGCGCACTGTGTCTGATTCCAGGTACTTCATTGGGCTACCAGCATTGTACATTTCTACAGCACATTCCAGCCATCATGTAGCCAGCTTACATGACAGTGGGAGGTGTTCCGCCATGTGCACATATGTCACACAGTACGAGGGTGACTGACACACATTGTCAGGACTGGGTTCTGACTGCTGTGGATGTGTGTACTGGTGTTGACAACCATGACTGCACCAGATGGTGTCTTCTGGATGTGTAACATTCACAACACACACCTACATTCACATAGCAGCACATCGCCCACGACAATGGACATTCCTGCATGAACACTGTGTACGGTATGTCTGTATGACCACTGCATATATCACTGGTAGCCACCAGCATGGCTGCCTACAACAGCGTGTGTATCCTGTGCAAACATGGGTTACACCTGTCACAACACACCTGTGTCAGATGGCCCTGTAGTGGGTGACAGTGCAGTTCCATACATCATGTAACAGTATACATCGCGGCACCAGTATGTTGCAGACATGTGAACGGCTGTGCTAGTCGACATATGCACACATGACACATCACCTGGTACACCGTGTCTGCCTTGCCACCTGCTATTGTGACCACCCTGTGATGACATTGTACGCCCACATGGACTGGGACATGTGATGGCTCAATGGTGAATTAACCCTCCAGGTGTGTGTCTAGCCAGGTGTCCAGTAGCCAGTGGTCTGCACGCAGGGATAGTGTACATTGGCCTACTCTGTCACTGGGACTGTTGACTATGGTCATACTGTAGTTATGCAGGCATGTAGTGTTTGTCCAGTCTGATAGCCGTGTTCAACCACACTACCGTGGCACACATGACCTGTGGACATCTGCCTAAGGTGTGCAGCCCACATGTACATCTTCACATGCTATGCTGCCTGTGCACCGTGTCACATGTCTGTCTCCCGCAGGGCTGTCACACGTAGGCACAGCATGCAGTGATGTGTGACAATGCTTACACCCTCCACTGTGTTGTACACAAGCACTGCACACACAGTACAGCACACATGTCATTTATCTGCAGTGCCTGGGACCTGCCTCCATGCCCTACACGGCACACCTGCCAGTCCAGATTGTACACAGATCATACCTCCCAGGCACATGCCTGGACTGCAACACACACGGGTGGGTGGTTCCCACACCACACAGTGATTTACACACATACTGTATATTCCCAAGACACATTGCATCATAGGTAATCCATGTTCAGATACCCATGTTCGTGACCGCTACGCACATTGTGACACGCGACAGTGAATACACTGTACACCACAGGTTACATGCTGGTCGTGTTGGCATACTGTACATTGCACCTAGGACAGTTGCTACTGCTATGTATTGACAGCAACACGCCTTCCCTAGTATGGACTCCCATGTACCCACACATGCTTAGCCATGCAGTACGCATAGCTGGGTGACACATTACACGACACATACCATACCTACACTACCCTCGGCATGCACCAAACCTCCATGTGTCTGTGTGCTATGCCTACACACATCCCCTCTGTTTGCTGAACATCCATGCTTCTCATCCCTGCTAGCCACACCCTAAACACACAACCATAGCAGCATGCATGGTACATACACTCTACAGCCGGTATTACTGACATCCACTGACAGAGGTAGTTGATGGCATGGCACCCGCACGATGGACAGTCTACGTGCCTATGCCAACACTGATCACAGTGCACTTCTGCTACATTTACACACTGGTAGGGACCATGCTATTCCACACAGAGACATGGTGGTACTGGCCTTTTCACAGACGCCACAGTGGTATTCCTGTTCCATGCACACATGCTGTATGGGCACATGTGCAGGCTGTTGCACGGTAGTTATGTTCACCTGTGTGTGGTGTGTCACTTGACAGTCATGGTGTGTCCTCATGGTGCATCACATACCCACAGCTAGCTACCTACACATGACTGCCAGACATTGCAGTGTGGGCCCTCACGCAGTGTGGTGGTATGTCTCTGCTGTTTGACTACATCCACATTCAATGCAGCATACCACAGTCATGCAGGCATTGCCAACACAGATGTTGCTGGCATCGTGCCTGCCAATGGGGTACCTACCAACAATACACACTCTCACTCACTACAGGGTTCCAATCCTTGGCTGGACATTGTATTAACCCTGTGGACACATACATAGTACTGCCATGCACATGTTATGTCCGGGAACACAGTCCCAATGTCACCTCCAATCGCCGTAGTTGTTGTATCCCGCCAACCTGGCTGTTACATGTCTCTGCAGCAGCACACTGCATTGACTGCTAGCCCATTCATGTACGCTGTGTACCCTGACCACCACACTACCACATCTATCACACTACACATGGGTGGTACTGCATTGCACGTATGGGGCTGCATTTGTACACCCATGACTGGGCCATTCAGTATGGCACTGGGCCACATCTTGACATACATGCTTCACACACTCATTGACTACCTGCATGCCTTTACTGGCACCCTTGTTGGGCTTATGTGCGCCACAGCACACCACATCCCATGCTGGCCACCTGTCATACTATTGCATGGGTGGTTGGGGTGGTACAGAGGGTATCACATCAGACATGATCCGCTCTTTGCCCTTCAGCGCCATTCCACTTTATGCTATTGCCAATGTACACATCCAGCATCACATCGCACCCTATGTCTCGATGTTACGCCATGTGCCTCCTGTACAGGTCACACAGTGGTGCAGGCATATCATGCTAACTACAACAAGTCAGGGACGTGTGACATTGCACAGTCCTCAGACATGTGGCCCCTCATGCTCAGTATTTGCATACGTGACACTACCTGCTGTCACACAGTATTGTCCATGCCTACATATACCACATCTACATACCTGGCAGCATTCTAGCTCATCCTACTCATATTGCTAACAACCATACAGGTGTCAGTGTGGCAGATATATCATGTAGATATCATTGCATCAGTTACATCACACATAGTGCATACACATCACCTTTGCATAGTGACAGTCATGCAGTGTGTATCACATGGATACTGTCCCTATACATGCATATCACGTACATGGTTGATGTACACACACATGCCCCACATGGTGCTGTGGTTGCCATATTCCACCATGGCGTGGGTACACATGTGCAGGACCACGATTTCTGGACCGTATGTCTAGCTGATACCTTGGGTGCCCTTGTACCTGTGCCATACACACATGTACACGCTGGCAGTGTTACAATAACACATGTGTGGTGTACCTTACACAATGGATACAACGCTACATGTCTCAGTATAGTCATGCTGTGATCTCTACCCGCTCAGACAGTTTACATATGCAAATGACAGTCATGTAACACATCTGTACTCACCTGCATACCACTAACACAGGGGTGTAATCTACTCTGCCATGGGCCATGTTCTCCGCAGTACTGATGCATGTAGTACTCCTACATGGCACTTGTAGTTGGCAGGGTGGGTGGTGCAGTCCTGCATGTGTGCACACATGCCACATTGCTCAGCCCGGCGCCTGTGTGACATCCACAGACTGGACACACACCGTGCTGTGGGACATAGGTCCTGTGCACATCCCACAGGGGCACACTGTGTCACTAGTCATGTGATAGCTCCCTTGCTGGTAGGGTGACACAGACCCATGGTACCACCACAGCGAAGTACTGTATAGACATACAGTTGACATCCACTTCTGCCGCTCAGTGGACACTACCATGGGGTGACACTACTGTGTACATTGCACATGTGTTTACACACGGCCCTGCCGGACATCATTGTGGCACACATTGCACCTGCTACGGAACGCTTGGACATGGTTACTTGCTGTTCCCTCCATTTCGGTACCTATTCTGCTACTACATTGTCCCATATGTGCAGGCCATACATATCTTGTTTATGTACATAACATTAGGCCATCCCTCCATCATGCATGCTATGCCTGTGATACTGTCTATGATTTCTGAACATATCCATCATGACAGCTTTGCATTACACATAATTGACATAGTCACCCCTACTGCGTGGAATACGCGGCACGCCGTATACATTCCGTGATGACATCGACGGTATATGCCCATGCACATGTGTGCTGTGACACTATACATACATGGCCTATCCCCTGCTGTGGGGCTTCATTGTTCGATATCCACTGACAGCATCGGCGCGGGTGGTGGCATTGTTCTGTGTTTGGAATCCCTATGGCGGACCTTGGGTTATCACGCCTGTGTACATGTTGTCCCACTGCTGTGCACACGCTGTCCGCAGTCGTTGGGATGCTCCGCGGCTTAGCATTACATGACCACCTTTCACCACTGTCTGCCTAATGGACAGGTATCTTTACTTACACACATCGTTCACATACAGTGCAGATTAGTCATACGTATCATGCGCTACACATCAGTACATCTCATGGGTTCGAGATACCTTTCCGGCGTTCGCGTCGGTATTCGTCAAGATCTTCCTCTCAGTATTTTCTTCGATAGCGCTTGTGTTCGCTAGAACATACGGTTTGAATATCCAGGAGTCTTCCTTTATTCGCCGTCACGTGAGGCACGTGGCTTCATCACGCCAATAGCTGTTCCTCGGTGTGTACTTATGCGCATATCACTGGTGATCCTCCTCCATTCAGACGCTACCCGGAAACTAGGCCATGGTTCATTCCTCGTGGTGGTCAAGTAGTTATTTGCACTACCTTCGTGGGGATGGTATGTATTGTATAATGTTTGTGTGACTGCATACGCTATGTGTGGTGTCAGGTACATTACGCTGTGGTGTTAGCCGTGGATTGTGTGTGTTGGGTATGGTATTCTGTTTGACATGTGGGTGTCCGTGTCCTGGCGGCGCCTGTCAATGGCATTGTGCATTCAGATGTGTAACATAGCTGTTATATTCCTGTACACAACGGATGCAAGGATGCATCAGCTGCTGCTAGTGTTTCCCACGCCGCTTGTTGCGGTATGCCGCTGTCATTGACTGCCTGTATGTTTTGCTACGGTTTTAGCTGTTATCCCTTTGATATGTGCGATGGGGTATATCTGCGGATGTGGGTGACGGGTACGGGTGTGGGTCTTGCATTTATACATACAAGATATGCTTGTGTGTGTGTGCCCCATCCCTGCTTGGGGAGCTGCAGGTTACCTGTCTGTTGTTCTGGGAATGTTTGTTTTGTTGATGTCGCGGTGGTGTCGGTATCGCCTGCATGTGTGCTTCCTGCACGTATTCCTCCTTCACATCGGGTTATATATCTGCGGATGTTCGTCCGCGCCTACTATCCATTGGCATTTTGTCACTGATAGTTACGGTGATTGTGGTCCTATACTTGGGACGGCCTGTATGCTACCGTAGCCTCCTATTCGTGTGCCGCTTGCTTACTTAACGGTCGTGGAACACACAGCGTATTTACGGACCGTAAGTGTTCACGATCGTGCCGGATAGCACATTCAGATTTTCGCCGCATATGCCTGATGCTGTGTAACGCTGCCGACGATCGCGGTTGAGTCTACCTTATGGCCGCCATACATACGGTCATGGTTTGTACATGCGCCCTTTGCATCTCCTGTTGGCTATGGCCCTGTGGTACATTCTGGGACATTTCCGCTTTGCATCGCTTTTACGCCGCCACGCCGCATAGCCACTGAGGAGATGTCAGTACTACTTTGTGGGTACTGCTGTACATACGCCTATGGTTCCTGTACTGTATGCCTACGCATGTTATTACACTCCGCCTGTGACATGTCACCTACATACACATTTTACAGTGGCACACACATTACACACACACAGCGGAACACACGACAACCTCACCTCACACATACACATATTGCCGCCATGGCTCTCAACCTTCTATTTCCAAAATGAGGAACACACACATTAGTAATGTGGAACAAATGGGCATAATGTGGAACACATACTAATGGCATAGTAACAACTTCAGCTAAGTAGGTCATAGGATGGTTAAAATATGCTGATTTACTTACAATGAAGAACCTTTAATGAATTACTATGATTAATTTCTATTTACCAGGATGTCATTTAAATACATTCCTAACAATGGATGTTTGACAGACATTTTCAATGTGGAACTTTGAGGAACTGCGAGGAACATGAACTGTTTTAGACCCCAAATGAGGTAATGCTCCTCATAATGACGCATCACTTCACTGGTATGCTTGCCGCCGCGACCGACGGTTGCACACAATACCTACGCTATGGTCGACGCCGGGCGGCGCAGTATCTCCGCGACTCATATCCTATGGATATGACACGCACATATCCCGCTACTGTACCGTGGACTGGTGATCATCCCGACACGCGGATATGTATTGATGCAGGTTGACATTTCCATGGCTGGCGTTAGCTGCTCTGCCCACCCTCCCGGATGATCGGGTTGTCGGTCACTATGTTTACTATGTGGAGATTTCAAGGCCTTACTTATCTGTGAACTTGCATCCCTGGGTTCCATATTAACCTGTTGTACTTTATATCTGTGTATGCGCATATATTTCTACATGTGTACTGATATCTATTTCGTGATCTGTGTATGCACATAAGTACATATGTGGTCGACTTGCGGCGATAGTGGCAGCATACGGCCACGCCGCGGTGCTGTAGAACCGGGCGGCGGTGAGGTGTTGGCGCTCCATGCTCTGCTGGCTATTGGGTGTGCAGTGTTTGGGCGGTGCCTTTGTTGGAGTCACACATAGGTCCGCCATACGGTACACATTACGGGCGGACATGTCTGTCTAGCGCCCTTTTCACTGTGTGTGCAGGTAAGGAGGTGTCAGTCCATGGGGCCTACACTGTCAAAGTATGTGCTATGCGCTCCTCTTTGCCAGGGCGTAGGCATATTGGGTACGCCCGCCTACCTACTGGGGCTGGCACAGCGTGTTCATGGCGCTGAACGCCCTGTGCCTGTGCTTGCCTTGGCAGTTGTGGCGGGCTTGGTGGCCCTACACCATTATGTCCCTGCAGCAGCTGTTTCCGCAGAATCATATTGTGTAGCATACAACATACTATGAATATGTGGGCACATGTGCCTGGAGAGTACTGCAAGGCTCCACCGGATGTATCCAAGCACCGGAACCGTGATTTCAACATCCCAAACACACGCCTATGATTATTCTGGTTTGTGCGGTGCCTCATTATGGCGCTCTTGCATGTGTGTGTGTGCATTTCTGATGGGTGTCATCAGCCACGGCTCCAGTGCATAGCCAGCATCCCCCACAAGGTGACCTTGTGTGATGTCCTCTGGCTAATACCTGATACAGCTGTGAGGCATGCCAGATATGGGAGTCGTGGAAGCTTCCAGGGCTGCCAGCACACACATCCATGATAATGCCCCGCGCATTGCACACGACCTGGCAATTGATGGAGGGGTATCCCTTGCGGTTTATGTAGCGCCTACCCTGCTCCCCGGCGGTGACTTGATTTCTATGTGCGCGCATAGTCGATCGCACCCAGTACCTCCGGTATTGTGCCACACGGTGGAAGCGGCGATATTGCTGGCCAACTCCTCCTGAGATCTGGGCAAGTTTATATACTCATGGGCATGTCGTAACATGGCATCCAGGAACTGGTGTAGTACCCTAGATGCTGATGCCTGTGAGATACCCATTATATCCCCGGTTGGCCTTTGAAAGGTACCTGTAGCCAGTATTCGCAAGCTCACACATACCTTTGTGTCCACTGGGATGGGCTCCCTCTGTTGTCTCTTGTTCTCAGGCGTGGCCGCACAGCACCACTATTTGCTGTAACGTGTCCCTGTCCACCCTGTAGCGCCCTACTATCTCCAGGTCTTGCAGCCCCTGGTAGGTCACCCTTGGTCTGAACACTCTCCTTCTCCTGTGAGGCCTACGGTAGTTGTCGGCACCGCCCTCCGTAACTCCGGCTGTCTCTGCCACATACCTATGCATCACGGCCACGGCGGCACCCACCATATACATATTAAAAGTTCCCCGTTTGTTTACACTCCTACGGTGCGCGGCGCTTGGGAAATCGCTGTGTGTTGTGTGCATTCACACTTTATACTGTTGTGCTGTATACCCGTGATGTCATTGGGTGTGTCTGTGCAGCCGTATCCATGGATTATTTTCGGTGTTTTACGGTTGCAACTGCAACGGTATTGCCTTTAGTGTTACATTACAGTTGCCTGCATTGGCTTAGCTTTGCATCTTACATTACTGCATCCTGCAGGCACATGGCATATGATGCATTTTATCTGCAGCCGCAGTTATGCTACCTCTGTACTTGGCTGTGCTATTTCGGTTCTTTGTTCTTTGCATTTCTACTACATCCCCTACTATCTTTGCATTCATATGCCTCCCCTTTTCCGTTATGCAGGAGTCTGCATACAGAGTTGTCGGCCGCCGCCGCTTGCCCTTCCTGGATTGATTGGTGTTGATTGCTCATTACGGCTCCAATTACACTGCTTCCGCATTTCCTCATATTCTCCGCATTACCTTCCTATATCCGTGGTTATTGACGGGAGGCCGCCACATGACTGGGTTGGGGAACATAGTCATCCTCGTGGACATGCATCTGTGCGCGCATTATGTACTCTCAGCGCATCTATTTCCTCACACGCCGGTCCTGCTGCTGTGATGTGCATTGTACAGCCCAGGTTTGCTGGCCTCCAATATGCTTCCTCCTACAGTGGCACACCCTCTGCGATTGACATGTATCTCGTAGGCCACTCCTCGGTGTAGTACCGCTGCGCCGGTTGCTCCATCCTTACACCGGCGCCAGCTTTGCGATTCACTATTATCTGCCTCATTTGCATGGCATTGACTGCTAATACATGGTTACGGGCGTCAACACTGCCACCACTCCTTGACAACCCTTGCGCTGGGGTTGAGGCTTTCCATACATACTATGGTGTGTGGTGGCTGTACAGCTGATGTGTATTATACAGCTCTTTAGGACATTGTCATATTATTTCATTGCTTTGCACCTTCTGTACACATATCCGGGGTTCTGCTGTGGTTTCTACGCATACGACATTTTTGTCATTATTTACAGTTTGTGCATGTTTTCTTTGACATTCTCGGTGCCTTTCGCCTTTGGCATATTGCACCTGTATGATACCTGACGCTGACAGCCTTCCGCTACTCCTTGGTCATGTTTGGGTAAATGTAAACCGCTTTTTTCGGTTTACATTGCCGCGTTCTTACGCCACGCATGCCCCACTTCGTGAATCGCTATTTGCCTTCATTTGCATGGTGCAATACCGCACACAGTGTGATTAGCATACCTACGCCGGGCGGCGAGGTCCGCGACGCCGGTAGTGCACGGGATTGCTTCATACCTGAATCGCCGGTGGCCATATTTGGCTTTATAACGCCGACGCTATGCTGGCGCCTGGCGCAAGGTTCATGAATCCCGGGGAATGATAACATAAGTACATTACTAAGATTTAACAAATTTAACTAGTAAATACATTTTAGCTTAAGAGTAAGGAAAAAGTCTTCTAAGCTAACAAATCATGTATGGGTAATAACAACATAATATTACCAGAACTGTATATAAATCTACACATTTTACAGTTGTTACATTTAAATGTACCTTATAAGTGACAAAGGTCTGGTTTGTTGATGATCTTAGATCAATTCTCAAAAATATTTTCAAAGTTTTTGTTCTTTTATAAGAAAATTTTGGATTAATACCAGCTATTTTGTGTAGATCTTGATTTTGTTATATAATTTTCTGTTATAATATTTTTAATGCATGTGCATATATACTTATTGGAAATAGGAATGCTAAATTAAAATTAGACCCCATCTGTATTTCTTTCGATTTTGGTTTAAAACCATTTTTCAGAATAGGAGAATAATTAATGTGTCTGTTTAACTCCACTTTTATTATTTTGTCAGTTTTATCATTACCAGAATTCCTCCTCAAAAATAAATTGCTTTGTTGCAAAGACAAGGCTCAGACAGTACAATGTAGCTATGATAAGAACTTAAACAAAACAATGAAAAAACAGCTTTTACATAGCTCTTTGACTTTAATCAATAGTGCCAGTTTTCTAGAAACAGCAGCAACGTATCCCCTCCCACAAAATAATCACCTCTGTCTCTCAGACAGCCCACATATCTGACTAAAGCTTTGCTGTAATAGTAATTAAGTTATACATAGTAAAAATGGAGGGAAAACAAGTACAGGGAAACACAAAAATTATTGAATTTAGTCAGTTAACCATACAACAGAGGACTTCAGCTACAAGCAAAGAATGCAAAATAAAATGATGCATACTTGTTTAAATACTACCAGAAAAGGCAGAAACAGTTAAAACAGATGATGACAGCAGATTTAGCACAGGGAAACTACACAGCATTCAGGCAACAGTAGCAATGTACTGTTACTATTCTCAGCAAGGAAACAAATTAAAATTATCAAAAAAGATTAAATAATGCTAAAAGCTGCAGAACTCAATAGATTGTAACATATGGCCAGATTCCAAAACAATTGTTTTCATTGTAAGTCTGCCCTGATTCCAAAAGACCTGCTCTCAATGTAAGTGCCTTACTTCATTGTAAGGTCTATCTATATAAACAGGCTTGCTTCACTGACTAGATTCCAAAAATCTGCTGTTAGCCTGCTCTTACTGTATGTGGTCACTTGCATTGACAGCAAGTATTTTGGAATCGGGCAAAATAGTTTTTGTTTTCCTAGCTGTTTGGATTCTATTTAGTTTCAACATGAGAAGTTTTAACTTGCCAATTATCCTTAGATGCCAAAATAATTTCTTTTTTGGCTATATGGATTGTGTTTGAGATTTTACTTGCCCGTTAAGTATTGCTTATAATGTCCCGGGCAATCCCCACAAGGTGACCTTGTGTGATGTCCCCCCTGGTGAATAAATGATACAGCTGTGAGGCATGCCAGATATGGGAGTCGTGGAAGCTTCCAGGGCTGCCAGCACACACATCCATGATAATGCCCTGCGCATTGCACACGACCTGGCAATTGATGGAGGGGTATCCCTTGCGGTTTATGTAGCGTCTTCCCTGCTCCCCGGGCGGTGACTTGATTTCTATGTGCGTACAGTCGATCGCACCCACTACCTCCGGGTATTGTGCCACACGGTGGAAGCGGCGCATATTGCTAGCCAACTCCTCCTGAGATCTGGGGAGGTTTATATACTCATGGGCATGTCGTAACATGGCATCCAGGAACTGGTGTAGTACCCTAGATGCTGATGCCTGTGAGATACCCATTATATCCCTGGTTGGCCTTTGAAAGGTACCTGTAGCCAGTATTCACAAGCTCACACATACCTTTGTGTCCACAGGGATGGGCTCCCCTCTGTTGTCTCTTGTTCTCAGGCGTGGCTGGCACAGCTCCACTATTTGCTGTAATGTGTCCCTGTCCACCCTGTAGCGCTCTACTATCTCCAGGTCTTGCAGCCCCTGGTAGGTCACCCTTGGTCTGAACACTCTCCCTCTCCTGTGAGGCCTACGGTAGTTGTCGGCACCGTCCTCCGCAACTCCGTCTGTCTCTGCCACATACCTATGCATCACGGCCACGGCGGCAGCCACCATGTACATATTAAAAGTTCCCCATGTGTTTACACCCTACGGTGCGGTGTTTGGGAAATCACGCTGTGTGTTGTGTGCATTCACACTTTATACTGTTGTGCTGTATACCCGGTGATGTCATTGGGTGTGTCTGTGCAGCCGTATCCATGGATTATTTTCGGTGTTTTACGGTTGCAACTGCAACGGTATTGCCTTTAGTGTTACATTACAGTTGCCTGCATTGGCTTAGCTTTGCATCTTACATTACTGCATCCTGCAGGCACATGGCATATGATGCATTTTATCTGCAGCCGCAGTTATGCTACCTCTGTACTTGGCTGTGCTATTTCGGTTCTTTGTTCTTTGCATTTCTACTACATCCCCTACTATCTTTGCATTCATATGCCTCACCTTTCCCGTTATGCAGGAGTCTGCATACAGAGTTGTCGGCTGCCGCCGTTTGCCCTTCCTGGATTGATTGGTGTTGATTGCTCATTACGGCTCCAATTACACTGCTTCCGCATTTCCTCATATTCTCCGCATTACCTTCCTATATCCATGGTTGTTGGCGGGGAGGCCGTCACATGACTGGGTTGGGGAACATAGTCATCCTCGTGCACATGCATCTGTGCGCGCATTATGTACTCTCAGCGCATCTATTTCCTCACACGCTGGTCCTGCTGCTGTGATGTGCATTGTACAGCCCAGGTTTGCTGGCCTCCAATATGCTTCCTCCTACAGTGGCACACCCCTCTGCGATTGACATGTATCTCGTGTAGGCCACTCCTCGGTGTAGTACCGCTGCGCCGTTTGCTCCATCCTTACACCGGCGCCAGCTTTGCGATTCACTATTATCTGCCTCATTTGCATGGCATTGGCTACTAATACATGGTTACGGTGCCGAACACTGCCACCACTCCTTGACAACCCTTGCGCTGGGGTTGAGGCTTTCCATACATACTATGGTGTGTGGTGGTTGTACAGCTGATGTGTATTATACAGCTCTTTTAGGACATTGTCATATTATTTCATTGCTTTGCACCTTCTGTACACATATCCGGGGGTTCTGCTGTGGTTTCAACGTACATGACATTTTTTTCATTATTTACAGTTTGTGCATGTTTTCTTTGGACATTCTTGGTGCCTTTCGCCATTGGCATATTGCACCTGTATGATACCTGACTTTGACAGCCTTCCGTTACTCCTCGGTCATGTTTGAGTAAATGTAAACCGCTTTTTGGTTTACATTGCCGCGTTCTTACGCCTCGCCGCCACGTGGATCGCTATTTGCCTTCATTTGCATGGTGCAATACCGCACACAGTGTGATTTGCATACCTACGCCGGGGGCGGCACAGGTCCAGCGCATGCCGGTAGTGCACGTGGGATTGCTTCATACCTGAATCGCTCGGTGGCCATATTTGGCTTTATAACGCCGACGCTATGCGGGCGCCTGGCGCAAGGTTCATGAATCCCGGGGAATGATAACATAAGTACATTACTAAGATTTAACAAATTTAACTAGTAAATACATTTTAGCTTAAGAGTAAGGAAAAAGTCTTCTAAGCTAACAAATCATGTATGGGTAATAACAACATAATATTACCAGAACTGTATATAAATCTACACATTTTACAGTTGTTACATTTAAATGTACCTTATAAGTGACAAAGGTCTGGTTTGTTGATGATCTTAGATCAATTCTCAAAAATATTTTCAAAGTTTTTGTTCTTTTATAAGAAAATTTTGGATTAATACCAGCTATTTTGTGTAGATCTTGATTTTGTTATATAATTTTCTGTTATAATATTTTTAATGCATGTGCATATATACTTATTGGAAATAGGAATGCTAAATTAAAATTAGACCCCATCTGTATTTCTTTCGATTTTGGTTTAAAACCATTTTTCAGAATAGGAGAATAATTAATGTGTCTGTTTAACTCCACTTTTATTATTTTGTCAGTTTTATCATTACCAGAATTCCTCCTCAAAAATAAATTGCTTTGTTGCAAAGACAAGGCTCAGACAGTACAATGTAGCTATGATAAGAACTTAAACAAAACAATGAAAAAACAGCTTTTACATAGCTCTTTGACTTTAATCAATAGTGCCAGTTTTCTAGAAACAGCAGCAACGTATCCCCTCCCACAAAATAATCACCTCTGTCTCTCAGACAGCCCACATATCTGACTAAAGCTTTGCTGTAACAGTAATTAAGTTATACATAGTAAAAATGGAGGGAAAACAAGTACAGGGAAACACAAAAATTATTGAATTTAGTCAGTTAACCATACAACAGAGGACTTCAGCTACAAGCAAAGAATGCAAAATAAAATGATGCATACTTGTTTAAATACTACCAGAAAAGGCAGAAACAGTTAAAACAGATGATGACAGCAGATTTAGCACAGGGAAACTACACAGCATTCAGGCAACAGTAGCAATGTACTGTTACTATTCTCAGCAAGGGAAACAAATTAAAATTATCAAAAAAGATTAAATAATGCTAAAAGCTGCAGAACTCAATAGATTGTAACATATGGCCAGATTCCAAAACAATTGTTTTCATTGTAAGTCTGCCCTGATTCCAAAAGACCTGCTCTCAATGTAAGTGCCTTACTTCATTGTAAGGTCTATCTATATAAACAGGCTTGCTTCACTGACTAGATTCCAAAAAATCTGCTGTTAGCCTGCTCTTACTGTATGTGGTCACTTGCATTGACAGCAAGTATTTTGGAATCGGGCAAAATAGTTTTTGTTTTCCTAGCTGTTTGGATTCTATTTAGTTTCAACATGAGAAGTTTTAACTTGCCAATTATCCTTAGATGCCAAAATAATTTCTTTTTTGGCTATATGGATTGTGTTTGAGATTTTACTTGCCCGTTAAGTATTGCTTATAATGTTGACATTAACACTTTTTCTGTCCAAAAATATTCTCTAATTTTTAATTTACAAAATAAGGTGTGGTATTTTAATAAATACATCATACATCCACAGCAATTGCATATATTAAACCGGTCTCATTTCTTGAATTATAAACTAATTTCAGAGAGCAAAAAAACTACAGACCTAAGTGACCCACTCAATGGATCTAATTCGGCTTACCCAATGTCTCAGTTATTAGCTACCAAGTAAGCGAAAAACTAACAGACAGAAGTAATTGGCAAAAACACAATCTTAATTACTGCTTCTTTAAAACATAATCTTAATTACTGTTTCTTTGTGGAACTATGTATATTCAAAGAAAATATAATGCCCTACTCCCATCTTATTGGAGTACAGGTAACAAAACAAAACAATAAATGTTGGTATTTAAATATATAGCTTATTAAATTAGTATTCCATGTAACTGCATTTCCCAGTATATACATCCCAGGATTATGAGTGCAGCTAGAACAGGTTTCAGACAATATGCAGTGCAAAGAAACATAATGCTATACTATGCGATCTAGCTTTCGGCATACCTTGTATAATATTATACCTTTATTTTTAAGGAAAGTCAGTTATACTACAATTGTTTTCTGCTTAAACATTTTTAATGATAGAATAAAATCTTCACAGAATAGCAACAACAGCAGGGTCCATCTTTTTTGCACAATAACAGTGTAATTAACTGAATGTGCTGTAGCCTAGCACAGTGATATACTTGCAGGTGGTACAGTAATGAATGATTTTGCCTGGTATACACTAACTCATTTAAATTAGATATGTTTAAGTTTGGATCTTGTTCAAATATATAACATTTGAGATCTTCCTTGAATCAAGATCTTCCTTGAATCAATTAATGATATATCCATTTAAAATATTTAAAAAAAAAAAAAAATATATATATATATATATATATATATATATATATATATATATATATATATATATATATATATATAAAATGGACTTCCAAGTTGTGGCTTAACTAAAATATGACATGTTATTATAGCCATTGGAATATTGTTATTTAGTTTACATTTGTTTACCAGGAAAGTCCGAATGGGCATAGCTGTCCATTTTCAACAGAAGCCCGAGGAGAAAAGCTTCAAAACAGCAAGATGATTGCACAGACATCATGGTTTAATCATACAATTATCAATTATAATAGCTTACAAGATATGATAAGAACCATATGCTATAACAATTGTAGAGATATACAGTTAGAATAGTAGAGGTAACACAGGACTTACAGAGTAAAATAGTAAACCTATTATCTATGAGGCAATATAAACTTATTTCCATTTGGATCAGGCACATAAGAAGGCAGAACTCTTCTGCTTAGTCTAGGGAAGAAGTAGTAATATAGGATATAAGGTGACAAGAAAGAGAGGAGTGTGCAGCTGAGTGTAGACATCTAGGAGTATTAATGGAGAAGTTATTTAAGGGATAAAGGAGAGACATTTGAAGAGGTCAGCCAGATGGTAGGCAATTGCATGTCCAGGAGTTGTTTATGTAGGATTTAACTTGATTTTTTAAGGTGATATTGTTAGCTTGCACCCTAATTTCAAGTGGTAGGCAGTTCCAAGTCTTTGCAATGTTACTAGAATACAGGGAGTCTCCAGAGCTGTAATGGCTTTTGAAGATTGCAAGTAGAGCCTTGTTAGTGGATCTTAGTTCTCAGTTATTGGAGTAGATGGTGATGAGGTCATGTAAGACAGAAGTTTTTTTGGGATGGTCCAGTATTTGGTGAGCTAGAATAAGTTGGTTTAGGGCTAAGGTGTTTGGAAGTTCCAGCCAGGAAAGTTGTTTTAGGGCTTGACAGTGATGAGCTCGATAAAAGGAGTTTGTGGTGAATTTTGCCATTTTGTTGTAGCATGCAGATAGCTTGTTTTAATCACTTTTATTTAGATTAACTGGGATAGGAGAGGCATAAAGTAAAGTTGAAAGAAGATGGTTTCAAGTTAAGATGACTTTACTGTTGTTTGTTAAAAAGTCTTTACATCTGTAAAGACTACCTAGTTTTTTTGTGGACTTTGCTTATTCTTAGAGCTATATGTTCATCAAATTTAATATTGTGGTCAATGATGACTCCTAGTAACTTAGTTTGTGCAATTGGAAAAATAGGGGTCGTGTCCAATGTAAGAACAATGAATGGGGGAATGGGTACTTTTGTTTGAGGGATGAAAGAGCATAAGTTGGGTCTTTTTACGATTTAGGATTAGCTGGAAGTTTGACAGCCACACATTTACATAGCTAGATTGCACAATTCACATGACAGCATTAGTGTGGTATAGAAATATAGCTTTTCCTGGATTATTTGTGTTTGTAACAATTCTGCCAAAGCAGAGAAATTGTTTTTACATCTCACTTAGCCAGTGGAAAACCTAGGTTTTAGACTTAGAAAGATAGTTTTAGAAATAATATTTCAGAGGGAACCGTGTCACCTGAATGAGAAAGATTATAACCCATCAACAAATTGAATGACTTTGAAATATTTACCGTATTACAAAAATACCATCCACTGATTTTTCAGCTAACCAAAGTTTGGTGACTCAACATACAAATTCTGTCACCAGATAGATTTGATTCTGCTATTATCAGCCCTGGAGAGACATTGTTGGCTAAAATTCTTATTGCATCATTATCATTACAAATGTATTTTTTGAGTTTCAGGTGCATTGACTTGTTGACGCTCAGATACTTACATGCTATTAGGTGCCTGCACATAAGCTCAGATATAATAGCCCAAACAATTTAATGTTGGGTCAGTAATTTATATCATGCTGGGTTATGTATTTATTTCTTCTTCCATTTGTTGGGTTGGAAAATGATTGATCTCTGGACCCTTCTCAGCCTCAGCCCAGAGTGAACATAATTTATGGAATTAGCGTAGTAGTTAAACTTAAACATGGTTGCAAAAAAGCATGTGCAATGGAAGAAAGTTTCCGTCTATGTCTTTACAGAACAACAATTGCAAATACAGTTAAAAACAATATATATTATCTCAATGTGATTGATTCAACAATTATACATTTTCAGAGTAAATGATTTAACATAGCACAACATACTTATGGAAAAGTAAGCCATAGGAGCACCAGATATAGGAGTTTTATGCTATTTATAGATATTTGACTTACTAATAGTAATTTCCATACATAGAACTTATTCATTATAAAAAGCATTATATTTCAGCATTATGCAAACAACTGAACTATATGCATTATAGCATGAAAGTAAAGCAGCAATATAGGAACCATCTGTATCCACAGTAAAGTAAGAGAAAGAATGCACAAGCCTTTAGGTACTATAGAAAAACAACTTATCAAAAAGTAACAGAAAAACACTCTTGTAACTGATTCAAGCACCCAGAAGCACAAACCAGGCCAAATGTTTACTCAGCAATTTAACGGAAAACAAGTGCAGCAAAGTCTTAAAATTCCACCAAACAGTTGTAGTGGTACATAAAATGAGTAAAGTAAAACAATCCATTGCATAAATATCCAATGCAGAAATTAAAGTAAGTGCTTTCTTCTGATCTAGTCACAGACTTTTTTCAAAACCATAGAAAAGCATTGCATCATGGTATAAATAGTAGCTTAATGAAAATCAATTAACATTTAAAATCAATTAAAATTTTAAAGAAACAGATTAAAACTGGGAAGTGAGAATTACACTTGCTGGTATATTTCTAAAGAAATGTGTGTTTTATGTATATTCTTTACTTTCTAGCTGAATTGTTTTTCAAACCTTACAAAATACCTTTATAACTTTGTTTCAGTACAGGCAACAAAAATAAGTGGTCATTGATACCTGGTGGTTGGGTGGCATATAGTGACAACTGCCACATCAATTCCCTTCCAACTAACTCATTACACTAATCTCCTCCCCTCTCACTGTATCTGGCCACCTCTAAAATGCCAAACTTATATCCTGTAAAGTTGTCACATTTCAGTGCATGTCTGTGCAAAGCATTGTTGTGGTTATGAGTTTCCATAGCATATGAGTGTTCGCAAATCCTTTTTCTCAGGGGTCTTTCAGTTTTCCCTACGTAAAACATATTACACCCCTGACAAACACTTACATAAACCAAACCCTTGGTTTGATATTTCCCCCCTGCCAAGTAAATTCTCTGTGGCAGGTCACCTATCAATCTACCACATTTCTTTGTTCCCCTTCTATCCTTTGTATTTAAAAGAAGATGTTCCAGGAGATGTTTCATGTTGTGTCCTAAATTATATGAAAATGATAGTCCTTTACCAAGGGACTGAATCAGGTCCTCATTACCCTCCAAAATAACCCAGTTTTTATTGAGAATGTCCTTAATCTTGTGACCAAAGGAACCTTACATAATAGGTAACCATGGAATGTGAGTGAGTGGAACTAACCCCCGATAAAGGTTGCTTATTTCCATGCTGGGGCACCCCCAACAAAGGGTATATCTAGTACCCCACCCACTCAGAATGCCCATACCCAATTCATGAACCCAGTCCTTTGGGTAACCTCTGTCAGTAAACATGTGAATTAACTGACCTAGTTACCTCTTCAAACAATCCAGGGTTGAACACATACAAGCCCCCCTAATCATTTGACCTCTCACAAGATACTTCTTGACATAAAAGGGGTGATGACTCTTGTAACTTAAAAATCTATTTGAGTATGTTGGTTTGCGATAAACCTTGGATATGAATGTGTTCGTATTTGCATTCCTAGTAATGTTAATGTCTAAGTAATTAATAGTAGTGGAATCATAAGTGTGTGTAAATTTAAAGTAATCACATATATTATTGATGTAGTCAACAAAATTATCAGCTACTACAAAAAAGTATCTTATCAAAAAGAGACTGCCCATCTTGCATGTAATATAAATAAAACCTGGTGGAGAGACAGGTATGTATCCCAGTGACTACCCCTTCTCTGGAACAGGCTCCCCGTTCCTCCCTAACACAATTCAAATGTGACTTTGACAATTGGATAGGGGTTAAGAAATTCATTTGTGGGTTAGCACTGATGTCTCAAATGGACACATGCAGCCTGTAAAAGGTTCATCTCTGAAGCCCCTGCTTACACATACCAAGAGTATCATAACTTGTCAGAGATTTGGGTGGGATACATGCCTGGGCATAAAAAGGCCCCAGTGCATGCTAGCATAGTGTACACTTATGAACCTATGATATGTAATTAATGAAGTCCAATTCTGGTAATTTGATTTTCGATTAACAAGGAAATTTAACAAGTCTGTATCAACATTATTAAGCATATAGGAAAAAGGAAAGGGGGTGGTAGGCAAGTGAGCAATATTTATGACACTATATTTATGCAAATTTTCCAGTAGGGTAAATAACACTCCCCCAGATTCACTAACCTTCCATACAGGACTAGTATAGTCCTGCACGGAAGTGCCCGTTTAGGAGCAGGATGACAGCGCGCCATGTATAGTAATGAAGGCATGCTGGCCGAGCTCATAGGCTTACACAGAGCTTGTACGAGTGCATGGGGTGTGTCTGAGAGCAGAGCTCTCAGAATATACACACCCCTGCAATGAAGGACTGCAGAAAGGTAGTAAACAATGAGCGAGACTGCCCATAGATGTACGCATACCCCCAGCAACAACCCCCCACATGTATAAGAGCAATAGTGAATAAAAAAAAATAAAATAGATATGTATTGTTAATGACACGGATGAGGTTTAACCGTAGGTGTGTGGGTTTGCCCATCGCTTAGCTATGGTTAATGTATCTTAAATAGCAAAAGGAGGATAAAAAGCAAGATATGTGCAACTGAAGCAGCACAGCAATACTGCAGTGGGCAGAGCATTCACCTCATGAGTAATCAATCCTGGTTCGAGTTCCCCTGCAGTACATTCCATTTCCATGTCATATCACTGTTATGATCAATATATTTAGTTGTATAACCTAATAAATAACATATATTTTGTGAACTGGACTAGTAAGCTGTGTAATGAATGATAACCCCATACACTTGCCAAATTCACCACCTCCCCAAGAACCAGTAGACTATTACTGTCTAAAATATAGCAGTAGTAAGGATAAATAAGCACTAGTAAGCAGGTGCAAGTCTGTTTGCATGACGGTAAGCAGTACTTACACAGAGTAAGCAATAGTGAGGCTACCCATGTGTAAGTGAATGTCACTGGAAGTTAGCAGTGCTTACCATCGTGTAAACCCGCTGACAACTGCATAAGTGCTTCAATCAATCCGTATCCAATGGGCCTGATTCTGGCCAGCAACAAATTAAACAGCCTCTGCAGGGCTCGAACCCAGGAATCTGCACACCATAGCCAATGTGATTTATTACTAAGCCACTGCACGTATACATAGCTCTGATGTTTCCACAAACATAGCATCCAGCAATTCCATTCAACAGTACAGGTAGCTATACATGTAGATGTATGTGTATGTGTGCGTGTGCGTGTGCGTGTGTGTGTGTGTGTGTGTGTGTGTGTGTGTGTGTGTGTGTGTGTGTGTGTGTGTGTGTGTATGTGTGTATGTGTGTCTGTGTATATATCTATAACTAAATAAATATATACCTCTCCCTCTCTGTATTACATATGCATATATATATATATATATATATATATATATATATATATATATATCTATATATATACATACATACATACATACATACATACTATATATAAATATACGCATATAGATATATACATATGCAGACATCCATACATCTATATGTTGTTATATATATATATATATATATATATATATATGTATATATATATATATATATATATATATATATGGATTCCTATTACAAGAATGAAAGTTCACTACTTCGAACTTGTAATAGGAAGTCTCACTTCTGTGAAAGTTCACTTTAACGAAAGTGAACTTTTGTGTAAGTGCACTTCGCCGAAAACACTGCAGCACAGTGGAGGACATACAAAACAAGCTATGACCTCCACTATGGTGTGATAGTCATGGACCTTAGGGTTAGGGCACGGGATAGGGTAAGGGATAGTTAGTAAAGCTATCCCCTTACCCTAACCCATGCCCTAACCCCAGGGCCGATGTTAGCATTGTAGGGGCCCCCAGCAGATGTCTAGCTTGGGGCCCCCTAGGCACATCCAGTCTATGTACCACCCTGTCACTGCCACCTTCCTAAGCAACCTTTTAGTTCATGCGGCAAACGTTTAGGAGTAGAATGCACATGACATTTAGCTACAATATTCTTACATTATAAGACTTGTGTACTACACAGTGTTGGCCCATCTCACAAAAAGGGACATTTACAGTTACTGGCATTTAGTTGTAGCAATGATATATTGCAGCAACTCTATGTACAGGTCTGGACTTAGGTGAAATGGTGCCCTAGGCCTACTGTTTCAGACCTCCCCCATGAACACAATAGCCTCCAGTCTTCCCCATTCTCCCTCCCCATCTTGGGCTCTCCATACCAAGCACATTACATTTTTCTTCCTTTTCTCACATTTTGCCTTACTTTTCAACATTTTCAAGAAGCTATAACTTTCTACATGCTCTGAAGTGCATTTTAAAGTTTTCTTTTTCTTTTTACATACCTTTTCATCCAATAATGGCTTGAACAGAAATTATGATTAAGTAAAGAAATTGTGTTGCTGTTCAGCTTTAGTTTTATTGCATCCTTTCAACATACATTTTTTGAGCAAAGACAGTACCGTAATAACCATTTAGGAAATAAGAAAAGAATTTCAGTTTTATGTTTTTTTTTTTCTTTCAAGGAAGTCATAAGTTGTACCCAAGGCAAAGATGACAAAACAGTAGCTCACAATAAACTAACAACCCTTTGTTGTCTTGATACGCAGGTCCTATCTGGGAACTGCCTGCCTCCCAACCCCCCCCCCCCCAAAAAAAAAAAAGACTGCTTATGCATCCCTCTGATGTTAGACTGGGATGAAGGCAGAGGTTCAAATGGACACAGCCATGTATTTCAAGGAACTGCTGATAAACATATACATAGTAGGTCTCCTCACTCCTCAACCCAAACTGTCAAAGCCAGCCACCTGTATATGTCCTAAGTGTGATTGTGAGAGTGAAAAATAATGATTATAGTAACGTATTCTACTTTGTTGTTCCTAGACAAGCTTTAGTAATCTTCTTTGGACACCTCTGAGGTATGTGAGAAAAGTAAAAGAAACAATGACCACACTGTCCTCAGCCCAAGCACAAGTTTTAATTACCTCATGTGCACACCTGTGAGATCTGACTGTGAGGAATACCACCACAATCCTGCCAACCCCCCCCCCCTCATATAACCTAAAGCAGCTTTCTGTGCACGCACAAGCGAATGGGGCTGGTTTTAGAATGGGTGCAGTTAAGAGCAGAGGCCATTATCAACTTTATCCTAACAGGTCATATCACAGCTCTGCTTAGGTTAAAGAGCATAATCAGAAAAACAAAAATGTATTTTGTTTCACCTTATTTTTCCTCAAACAACACTGTTTGTGGGATCCTCACACAGTCAAGAATGATTAAGAGAGCCCTCTGTATCCATTTATACAGTCTGGGGAGTAGGGATCCCCCAGAGTCTTAGAAGATCTAAGTGTCTGAATGTTCTGGGATACATTTTATGACTTACTTTTGAACTATAATTTCTTGTTAGCTACAGTTTTTACTGACACTCAGAAGAATAATGTATACATCCTGGCATTATTTCGTGTGTGCACAGATAAAACTCACTAACATTTTCACAAACACGCACACACATTATATATTATTTCAGGAATACAATGTGCAACACTGGTACCAGCAGACCAGATCAGTGACTGCTGTTAAGCAGTCATCAAACAGCAGCAGGGATGGGTCACTTTTATTTACCTCAGTGAGGAGTAATGCAAACCTGTCACTGTCCCTGATTACACAGTCCTTCCCTGATTTTGCACATAATTTTGTTGTCCTTTGTAAGAAGTTTGATTTGCTTGCAAATCATTCGGGATTACAGACGGTCAATAACTCCAGACATTAGAGTTTTACACAATGTCCAAAAAGAAAAATATGCTGATACAAAAGGTGTTATTCTATTATCCTTTTCATTGAATCAGAGTAATATTTAAAATGTGTTCCTGATTTTGAGCCTTTATTCTGCTATTATTGTTATTGCGCTGAATTCTTCAGTGAAGAAGTTGAGAATTATAGTATCTGGTATTCTGCAAGTATTTATAAAACTCCCTAAAAGAGATAACCATCCCTGAAGATGAGTAGTATTAGCTCTTCTTAAAATGCAAGGTATGCATGGACACTGGTCACACTGGGCTGCTGATCTCTCTAGTGCTTGCCCTGCTCATGTTCATCATCAGCTTTATCCTAACAGAGTCATAGCACAACCTGTTCAGGTTAAACAGAATAATCATGAAACTGATACATTTTTCTCCTCATTTTCCCCAACCAGCAGCAGCTTTTGTGGGGCCCTCACACAGTGAAAGATGATTAAGGGGGCCCCCTTGCAGCCACATGTATTTGCAGGTACCTAAAGCAGGCTATGTTTTTAGTTTTAATGCAGAGAATGTCCACCAGCAGGGTTTAACTAAGCCATGGACACTATGTTAGTGATAAAATATTTAATGGAATTGTGAAAGCCCTTGCTTGATAAAACACTGTTACTATAAGCAAATATATTTTTTTAATTTTAAAGGAGATATAAATAAGCATTATTACTCACCTGGTTTAAGTATACAAGGTTGATGTTCTAGCTTTTATTGGTTTGACAGACATGTTACAAAATATCAAGGTAAGATATTTTGCTGTGGTTGGGGGCCCCCCAGGAACAAGGGGCCCGCAGCGACTGCAGGGTTCGCTGGTGCCTAAAGCCGGCTATACCAATCCCTAAGGTTTGTAACTATCACACCATAGTGGAGGACATTGCTATGTCCTTCACTGCGCTGCAGTCATCATGGACCTTAGGATTAGTGCACAGGTCATGGTAAGGGGATAGTCCTATGGGCTATCCCCTTACTATGACCTGTGACCTAACCCTAAGGTCCATGAGTACTGCCGGAAGTTCAGTACAATACCCGTTCGTTATACTGAACTTCACGTAAGTGCACTTTCGATTAAGTGCACTTTCACTGCAGTGAGCATTCCATGCACTATTTCGAATTAGTGAAATTCAATCTAGTGTATGGAACCCATATATATATCTATATATATATATCTATATATATATATATATATATATATATATATATATATATGTATGTATACATACATACATATGTATATATATATATATATATATATATATATATATATATATATATATATATATATATATATATGTGATCCGTACAGATGCTCGACTGCATCTTTCTCCGAATCTCAATTTGGTGAGCATACTTGCATGAAAGTGCAGTTCACCGAAGCAGCACTTTTGTGTAAGTATGCTTGTTCCAGTCGTACTACGGTGCGGTAAGGGAAAATTCCCTTTTCCCCACTGTAGTGCGACCGTGGAGTGAGAATATTAAAGTAGGGGGGGTGTGCGGTGTGCAGGGGGGCTTATATATCTATAGATATGATACAGCACATAAGTATGACATATATGACCATAGGCACCACCAATGGGGATGAGGGGGCTCAATCAACATAACTGTTACACATACCGATATCCCCTTAGCCAAACTGGTGAAACATACAAACAAACACATAAAATAAGTAAACAAACCACTGCCTCCCAAACTGCAGACAGGATACTACCAGTGGGAGAAACATTGTCGACCCCGCTATGTCTAATCTAGAAACAAAGACAAGAACGTCCCTTGCGGGACAACCCAAAAATTGATGGGTATTTGGGTTCCTTCCATTACACAGATGCGCAATGGCAGGGCACGTATATTCTTGGATTACAATGTTGGGAAAGCCTGATGATCCATGGGTTGAGACAACGTACATGATTGGTCCTGAGAAGTGGAGAGTGGGCAGTGTGTAGTGGTGTGGTTAGACCTGACCTGCACCCAGAGAAAGGATGATTGCTGCAGAGGAGGAGTAGGGGGAGAACTGATGGGTATGAAATTATGGGTCAAGGGGTGCCAGTGTTGGATGGAGCAGTTCTAATCGGGCCGCCTCATGGATGTAAGCAATAGTGTGTATTAGGTAGAGCATTCGCCTAACGAGCAGGCATTCCCAGTTCGAGTCCCACTGCAGCACAGTCTATTTTACATGGCAAAGCATGTTATAACCAATAGTTTTGTTGCAAAACCCACTAAACAACACATACGTATGAACTAGAGTACTGTAGGAAATACACATGTGATGTAGCAGTGTCATAATGAATAAGGTACTAGTAACCATGTGTAAGCACAATTAAACAGTAGTAAGCATATGTAAGCACTAGTAAGCATGTTTATGTGCGTTTGCGTGGGGGTAAGCACTGCCTACACAGATTAAGCAATGTGGAAGCTAACAGAGTATAAGAAACTGTAACCAGAAGTTAGCAGTGCTGAACTCTGCACAAACCCCGTGTACAACTGCTTTAAAGTACCTTAATCACTCTGTATCCAATGGCCCGTGTTCTGCTCAGCCACAAAAATAAACAGCCTCTGCTAGCTCGAACCCAGGACTATGCACACCATAAACAAAGTAATGTACCACTAAGCCCCACCATATATACATAAATCCAATGTTGTCAGAGACATAACATCCAGCCCAGTCATGCAACAGTACAGAGAATGTATACCTGTATCTATATGTATGTGTGTGTGTGTGTAAATATATTAATATCTAAACAGATACAACATGTCTATATATATATATATATATATATATATATATATATATATATATGTGTAGTAATATATATATATATATATATATATATATATATGTGAGACTATCCATACATATATATATATATATATATATATATATATATATATATATATATATATATATATATACGAATATGCAAATGCCGACATCTACATATATACCCATATATATATATATATATATATATATATATACATATACACAGCAAGTTGCATATATGTACGCAGAGATATATCTCCATAGGTATAGACAGACATAGTTATAAATATGTAAGCAAGTATATATACTCACAGAGGTATATATGGCCAGACATCTGTAGATAGCCATGATAGATTAACAGAAACATATATATCCACATGCACCGTTAATGGGGTTGAGAGGCCCCAAATAATATATGTATCATACGAATTGGCATACCCCCCACCCAAACACGTCCACCTTGCAATACACTACCATGGTCATTTTATTGTAAGTGTTTCATTTAAATAGGGATTTAAATTAATCTTCTTTTATGTTTCACATGTTTATATCACATTCCCATCTCCCCCAACCACTAGGTGGGCCGACCAGTACAGGCCCATCCAACCCAGTTTCTCATCGACCCATATTTACTTTACCCACAGTTCCGCCCCCCCCACCCCGCTGCACACATGCAGCCACCATCCCTTCTCTAGTTACCAACCTGTAGCAACCACATCACCACACTTTGCCCACCCTCCACTCCTCCTCCCCTCGGGACTCATCCTGTATGTTGTCCTGAACCAAGTATCCCAGGTCTGCCACACGCTGTAGTCCATGCACATAGCCATGCATACTTTTGCAGCCATGGTTATAGAGGAAAGTAGAATACCCAATTTTTGGATTGTCCCGCAAGGGACAAATGTTTCCCTAGTAATAACAATAGACTTCACATGTGACTGTTGACACTAACGGTTTTATTTATAGGTATTGCAAGGTTTCCCAGTATGCACACAAAACCTACTAGGAACATCTAATTCAGGTATACGGGAGACATACGACCCTGGTATACACAGTGTACTACAGGTTCCCCCCTCATAATGAAATTATTGTCTATTGAAGATGCACTGCTTTGAAGTGTCTTAATCAGTCAGTATCCAATGGACCATGTTCTGCCCAGCAACAAAATAAAGAGTTTCTGCAAGGCTGGAACCCAAGAGCATGCCCACCATACTCAAAGTGATGCACCACTAAGCCATGCCAGATATACATTAAGCTGATGTTGTTAACATAACATCCAGCCCAGTCATGCAACAGTACAGAAAATGTATACCAACATCTAGATGTATGCGTGTGTGTAATTATATCCATATCTAAACCAATACCCTGTCGTCTGCAGCAGAGATATTGGCCAATAAGTGTGGACAATCTGACACACTCTATATAGTCCAAAAGTATACACAGAACCTCTTAGTGCAAAACATGTGTACCATGCCTGACAACATGGATGTTAACAGCCATGTAGATGGGTATAACACAGAACAACCGGTATACATATGCCACCATAAGTTTCGCATTCGCACATGCCTGTCTGGCCTGACACATAATACCTGCTGGTACATGGGTGCCATGGCCACATACTACCCACTAGATAATGACATACATCTGCACAGCATCCCACTGCTCTGTCTGACATACATGGCTGGTAAGTGAGGCCCAGTAGCAGTACAACTGGCAAGTATCTACACATGACATCTCACTGTGTAAGTACACTAAGCTGCTAGGCATGTAACAATGCACTGTGCAGGCTACAGACAGACTGGCTCAACACTGGCCTACATCTTCTATGGAGGAATGAACATGTACCTGCATATATAACAGGCTATACAGGCATGTCACAGAACAGGGTAAGATACACCCGTGTGAAAGTGCATAACCACAACCAATGAGAACAGAGCCACAGCCACATATGGCAAGCTGGCATAACATTTCAGTATATGGACTATCTGTTCAACATCATCCTCATATGTGCCACTCACACACTATCCCTACATATACTGGGCCGCTACAAAGTGTGGTGTGATGGCTGACTGTGGTATGGGACATGTGTGTGTATGACCCTACAAACATGTAAGCCAATACGGTAACATACAGTGGAGCAGCATGTAACATCAGATAGGACGGGACCTATGACAATGACAACTACCACAGTCTGTACATAGGCCAAGGTACATATTAACAATACACACGCTGTCGACATTCATCATATGTACACAGACCTCAGTACTGTACATACATCCACAGTATGTCCAGGTTATGTCATCAATTATAACCTCCATTGTACATTACATATGTAGTGGTCTGGTATCTCACTAGCTTATCAGATATGATGACACTACTTATGGTGTACAGCAGACATGCACCTCTACATGCACAACATATGTGCAAAGGTTGACAGAGTTGGGGTCGGAAGCACAACACAGGGCCAATGTTGACATGATGCTGGAATAACCTCATACATTTACTGTTGTAACAGGGTTTATTGCAACATATGTCCCATGAGGGATATGAAGTCTGCAACTGTCACGGCTTTCACCATCTACAGACTGCAATCCTCACAGTACTTTCTGCAGTCCACAGATAGATGCTCCGTGGGTAGCACATGACACCAAAGGCACAACACACTGCCCAGTCTACAGATGACCCTGCAGATGGGGATTCCTCATAAACATAGAACTGACATGGCAGGTATTGAGACATGTGGGACAGCCATATCCACACACACACTCACTGTTAAACCAGCATAACTCCAAATGCAGTATAGCAGCACTTATAGTCTGTAGTCAGGTCAGGCACATCCTCCTCCTGTGTGTTGGCCTGTTTCTACAGTGTATGTTGTCAGAGGTAAATCCCCACCCCATCGGAGATGCTGTTTGCCAAACAACTGAACAAGTTCCTGCTCACAGTGAATGAAAAGGACCAACACAAACATGATGTTCCAAGATACTGGCATGTGTTTCCATGCAATTGGCTATGGGAATGTTACCACAGCTGTTCCACATGCAATCAGCTAGGGGAGGGCTGCAATTTGTACAGAGATCATCAGCTGATCATGAGCATTACCTAAAATACACATGCTGCTGCCTAAGAAAAGCAGGTATAGGTCTCCACAGCCACCAGTGAGGGAAGCAGACAGAGGCACCAGCAAGTAAGGGAGGGGTGGGTGAGTAAGAACTAAGCATGTTTGTGTCACACACCTACTAGCACAGGGTATCAAACCCCTGATGACTATGTAGTGCTATCACAGTGTTATGCAGTTGTTGAATGCACCACATATGTTTCCTGTTGTGGAATCCGCAGAACATATATGTGATGGCGAGTGACATCTGCAACAGGGATATGGTAGCTATACGGTAGGTGATGTATGATGTACACATGCCTGTCTGCATGAACAGGTGCCAGCATCAACACAGCCACACTCTCACAGGGATGCACACATTGACACACTTGGCAGGGCCAGGGATACAGCTCATCACTAGTGAGATTGCCACAACACAGTACTATGCAGATAGCACATACACCACACGGGTCATACGGAGGTTATATGGGCAAAGGGTATGGGGAGGTGTCTGACATCAGACAGCATGCTTCATTATGCTACTGGGGGTTGTAGTGGGTGTGGATGTGATCATACATGTCATATAACACACACACAAACACACAGGGTGCCAGTAATGACATGCATTGGTGCATTTCTGCACAGGTATGTGGTGGTCAACTGTGCCAGATGGCTATAAAAGGCTAGGTGATGGGTATACCTTGGCATCAGGCCACATGACAATGGTCTGCAGTGTGGCTCAGGCCTGTGTTTTTTGCATTTGCCCACACAGGTGGGTATTGCATCCACCATCCAGTCACCTGGGTGGGTATTGCGTGTGGCCAATGCTGTGCATCACTTGCCATATATGTGTTCCCTAGTCCATGATATGGATGGTGTCCGGGATGTGCACACCTCCCACATGCATGTACAGTGACATGTGGAATTGTACCTGGGGTGTCGGGCACATGTGTACATAGATTATCATCAGATGTGCCAGTATGGCCACCTGTGGCAGGAACTGGTAATGGACAGCAGGTTAACTCTGCAACTAAATTGATAGCATGCTACCGGCATTCCCTGGTGTCTGTGGCATCTGTCCATACAGGGCATGTTTTCAGGCATGGTATGTCCTTTGTGGGTCACATGATGGCACCACAGGTGTTGCAGGTGTCCAGTGGGGAACATGGAGGAGGTGCACTGTCTGCATGTATGTGCCTATTGGACAGATGGACAGGGTGCCATGCCCTCTGTAGGCCACTGTAATCACTCCATAGTTACCAACAGTCACCAATATGCAGTGGACTACACACATATTGGCTGTTGCTTCAGCATGTGTGTGTGTGTATGTGAAATGGGTTGAGAGTGTGCTCTGGGTAATACTGGGGTTGCTAACTATGATTGCCTGGCCATGATGTCACATGTATTGGTATGGATTGGCACCCCAGCCTCTCGGCTATTTCACATCTGTTATCCCTGTACAGTGGGCATTGTGATAGAGGGCCACTATAAAATGACCACTATAAAATGACATCTGCAAAACCCACCCCACAATGGGCCCAGGTGTCACACACTCACCTCCACACAGGATACAAGTTACACACACCTGTCAAGGCCCAGGTGTCACACACTCACCTCCACACAGGATACAAGTTACACACACCTGTCTGGTCTGGGAGTTGAACCCCTACATACCTAGTTTAGTACACTACAGCACTACACAGTTATAATACATTCCACAGAGATTACTGGAGTACCCCTTCCCCCAAAGGTGTATGTCACATTAGATGACATCAGCAGGACTGCCTAAGTAGGCCATTGGACTTGTACTGAGTGTGACTAGCCTAAAATGCAATGCTCCCCACACAGACAGTGGAACACACACAAAACATCCACAACCGACATGCGTGGGTACAGAACCCCTAACAGAGGTCTATATCACACTACAGCAGTATGCACTTACAGGACACGCTACGGATATTACTTGGCTATAGCTTCCCAGAGGTGTATTTATAGGTGGATGACATCAGCACCCTTGCCAATGACGAGCATTTGAATTGTAGAGAGTGTGACTCCCCTAAAATGCATTGCTCTCTACACAGACAGGCAGACAGACAGACACACACACCATTTCCATGTCTGGGAATTGAACTCCTACCTAACTATGATATCACACTATGGCAGTACACACTTATGGGACATGCCATGGAGATTAGTGGGATGCAACCTTTCCAGGGATGTATTTCTAGGTGGAGGACATCAGCAGCTTTACCAAAGTAGAGCATACAAATTGTATGGAGTGTGACTACTCTAAAAAGCATTGCTCTCTACACAGACAGGATCAGACTGACACACACACACTTGCCATGTCTGGGAGTAGAACAGCTACCTACCTAATTTATCACACTACAGCAGTACATAGTTATAGGACATACTGCAGAGATTACTGTGCTGCATCCTTCCCAGAGGTGTATTTCTAGGTGGATGACATCAGTAGGTTTGCCAAAGTAGAGCATACAAAGTGTATGGAGTGTGACTACCCTAAAAGCATTGCTTTCTACACAGACAGTGTCAGACAGATACACACACTTGCTATGTTTGGGAGTAGAACAGCTATCTACCTAATTTAGTACACTACAGCAGCAAGCAGTTACAAGACGCACTACGGAGATTACTGGGCTGCATTCTTCCCAAAGGTGTATTTCTAGATGGATGATATCAGCAGCTTTGCCAAATTGTATGGAGTGTGACTACCGTAAAAAGCATTGCTCTCTACAGAGACAGGGTCAGACAGACACAGACACAGACACACACACACACACACACACACACACACACACACACACACACACACACACTTGCCATGTCTGGGAGTAGAACAGCTACTTACCTAATTTATCACACTGCAGCAGTGCACAGTTACAGGGCATGCTACAGAGATTATTGGGCTGCATTCTTCACAGAGGTATATTTATAGGTGGATGACATCAGTAGCTTTGCCGTAGAGCATACAAATTGTATGGAGTGTGACTACCCTAAAAATCATTGCTTTCTACACAGACAGTCACACACACTTGCTATGTCTGGGAGTAGAACAGCTATCTACCTAATTTAGTACACTACAGTAGTACGCAGTTACCGGATGTGCTACAGAGATTACTGGGCTGCATCCTTCCCAGAGGTGTATTTTTAGGTGGATGACATCAGCAGCTTTTCCAAAGCAGAGCATTGCAATTGTATGGAGTGTGACTACCCAGAAAGTATTGCTCTCTACACAGACAGGATCAGACAGACACACACACACTCACTTGCCATGTCTGGGAGTAGAACAGCTACCTACCTAATTTATCACACTACAGCAGGACGTGCTATGGAGATTATTGGGCTACATCTTTCCCAGAGGTGTATGTTTAGGTGGATGACATCAGCAGCTTTGCTAAAGTAGTGCATTTAAATTGTAGGGGGTGTGACTACCCTAAAAAGCATTGCTCTCTACACAGCAGACAGACACACACACAAACACAGTTACTACGTTTGAGAATTTAACTCCTACCTAATGATTTTATCACACTGCAGCAGTACACAGTTATGAGACGCATCACGGAGATTACTGGGATGCAACCTTTCCAGGGATGTATTTCTAGGTGGATGACATCAGCAATCAGCAGCCTTACCAAAGTAGAGCATTGCAATTGTAGGGAGTGTGACCACCCTAAAAACATTGCTCTCTACTCAGACAGATGCACACACATATACACACACACACAGTTGCAAAGGCTGGGGTTAGAACCCCTACCTAACTAGTTTATCGCACTACAGCAGTTATGGGACACACCACAGAGATTACTGGGATACAACTTTCCCAAAGGTGTATTTCACAGTGGATGACCTCAGCAGGCTTGTCATAGTAGGGCTCTGGGGAGGGCAGTGTGTGTGCATGGACCATAACACATTCATCTAGGGGATGACACGCCACATGCGGGCACAACCTGGGTCATATTCCACAGGTACGTGCATACAGCTGTTAGATGACTACTTCCTTGAACAGTCATGTTACACAGCTAGCACATGCACCACATACTCTGTAATGCTAACAGATACTGGTGGCTAGTATCTGCAGTGTGTGACATTAGACCCTCGTGTGGTTGTAGCTCTTTGGCTGTGTGCTGGGTAGGAGAGCCCTGGATGGCTCCTTGTCACAATCACCCTCTTCCACACATCTATGTATGTCTACCTTTGGCTTATTATAGTGTGATATCCTTACATATATTCCTGTATTCCTATCCACTGTGTGTGCAAAGCATGTGTGGTCCATACGGAGGAGTGTCTGCACTAACATCTGCGGCTGCCAGATATGTCTGGTCCACTGGTGTTTGCAGACATAGGCTTCATGTGCTTAAGTTTGTGAGCATGCCCAGTATGACCTTTGAGTATGTTGTTGACTGACATTGCCTTCATTACTCTAAGTGTGTGGGCATGCCCAGTATGGCCACCTGTATTTCATGTGTGGATCAGGTCCAGGTAGTTTGTACTGCAGTGCTGACCTTTGTGTTGTACACCTACAGGTAGCATGCTGTCTCTGCGGGGTATCCGTTGATCATTTGGCATGGACTGTTACTATATTTCTGCATAGTTTGGGGGGGGCACACCTGACTATTTCTACATTTCTACACAGGATTGGGGGGGCACACCTGACTGATACTATATTTCTACATAGGATGGGGGACACACCTGACTATATCTACATTTCTACACAGGATTGGAGGGGGCACACCTGACTGTTACTATATTTCTATGTAGGATGGGGGGGCACATCTGACACTTGTACACATTTGCTAGGACTGTATTGGTATGCTGGGTACTCCATTTCAGTCTGTAGTCTTCCCTATCATGCTGGCTAGTGGCATACCAGTGCACTACAGATCTTAGCTTTTACTTATGTACATATTAGTTACTGACTTCCTAGCCTTCAGAACTGACATCCAACTGCCTGACCTGCTGTAGTCTGTCTGTGTAGGCCTGAGGGGGAAGGTTACCCATAGGCCTCATTCTGAGGCCACAGCACAGCCTTTGTTTGTGTTTGTCTACACCTGTCCTGCTGGCTGTGACTGTTGTTGGGCATGTGTGAGTCACTTACCTTGTGGGTGTCCCAGTACTGAGGGTGGTACTGCAGGGCTGCCTATGTCAGATGCACATAGTACACTCCCTACTCATGGTTTGGCACAGGTAGTGTAATGTTTGGCATCTCTTTTACTGTATGTGAGAGTCAGAGAGAGGTGTTATTCCCTGGGTCCCTCCCATGTCAGTGTATGTGCTATGCATTGCCTCTTTGCCAAGGCCAGGGCATACTGGGCACACCTCCTTCTGCCTACTGGGGCAGGCTCAGGTTGTTCCTCCTCCAAGTCACTCTGTGCCTGTGCAGGTCTTGGCATTGGTGGGGGGTTGTGTGGCCCTGCCCCGTGCTGTTCCTGCAGCAGCTGTTCTGCAGGATCATATTGTGTAGCATGGCACATACAAGTTCAATTTGGGTACATGTAGCTGGTGATTACTGCAAGGCTCCACTGGATGTGTCCAGGCACCAGAACCATGACTTGAGCATCCCAAACACATGCTCTATTATGATTCTTGTTTGTGTGTGTACCTCATTATGGAGTTCTTGTTCGGGTGTGTGTGCATTTCTGATGGGTGTCATCAGCCACGTCACCAGTGCGTATCCAGCATCCTCCACTAGATGACTATGTGGGAGGTCCCCACTGGCAAATCTCTGGTACAGCTGTGTCAGATGCCAGATGTGGGAATCCTGATATCTTCCAGGGCAGCAGGCACACACATTCATTATTATGCCCTAGGCATCACACACAACCTGGCAGTTGATGAAGGGGGAAGCTCTTGCAGTTGATGTAGACCCTACCCCACTCACCAGGTGGTGCTTTGATGCATATGTCCTGTGCAGTCTATTGCACCCAATACCTCTGGGTAATCTGCTATTTGGTAGAAGAATATTGCTGGCCAATGCCTCCTGGGTGTTGGGGAAATATACGTGCTCACAGACAAGTGCTGACATGGTATCCAGGAACTGGTGGAGTACCCTAGATGCTGATGCCTGTGAAATCCCCATCATATCCCCAGTTGGCCTTTGGAAGGTACCTGTAGCTAGTATTCTTAGGCCTACACATACCTTGGTATCCATTGGGATGGGTTCCCCTCTGTTAGTTCTGTATGTCAGGCATGGCCGGCACAGCTCAACAATTTGCTATAGGATGTCCCTGTCCACCCTATAGCGCTCCACTATCTCAGGCTCATGTAGCCTTTGGTAGGTTACCCTGGGTCTGTACACTCTTCTCTGTCTCATCACTGTGGGTTGGTCAGCAGCATTCACATCCTCACCTCCCTCAGCCTCTTCCACAAGTTGTTGTACAATAGCTATTACAGCCCCTATCATTTTGCTGCTGTGGGTGTTAAAAGTTCCCCATTTGTTTACACCGGTGGTGTAGGTTGTGGGAAAACCAGAGGGGAAGGTATTTCACTTCGTTTATAGTACTGTTCTGGGCTGGGCTACTCTGTTGCCTGTGTAATTGGCTGATTCCAATACATTTCACCTGCCAGCTAAGCTAGTTCTCCTTGATTACCTTTCTACTGCTGTCTTCCCTTCCCATTGCCTTCCTGTTTAAGCCAGTGTGTGCTCACCCCACAAACAGAGTGCTCAAATGTGCACACTGCTGCTATTTCCAGGTTTCACCTCTTTTTCTTCCTATAAATCCCGGTGTGCGGTACGCACACCTGCTTAGGCTTTGTAAAGAGTGCTATTCAGGTTTAGACACACCCCGTAGCTAAGCTCTGCTAAGCTAGGCGCAGACCCAGGCCACAGTGCTCCAGTCCACTTACAGTATGCTTGGCACACCCTCCCATGATGTCTCCTAACTCCTAGGCTTGCACCAGACTATTCCTACTCTTACACTGTTGTGACCTGAACCACATGCTGGAGTAAACTTGGATTCACTATCCGTCCCCTCATTTGCATAGGATTGCCTGCTAATGCATAGCTACATGTCTCACACTCAGCCTCCCCCATTAGCAACCACTACTCACTGGCCATATTGTCTTCTGCTTGCCACTGACTTGCATGGTGGAATACTGATTTTAGTTAGAATGCTTAATTTAGGTTCATTTTGTTATTTTCCCCCTTGATCCTGTTTGCGCGCCACTGCACTACGCTTAAACAGCCGAGTTCATCTATGAAATAATAAAAGTTGATTTTTGTATTTATTTTTATGTTGGCAATGCCAGTGTCCTTATACTTGGCCATTGGCATGTTTACTTGCTCAGTTTTGGATTTTGTAGAAATGTACTCGGTTACTAATCGAGTACATTTCTGCAGTTAGCACTAGTCTTCCACGGACTGTTGAAAGCTTCCTGGATTGCAAAATCACCTCATTTGCATAGCTTTCTCCTGCAAATGGGGTGATTTGCATACAAGGGCTTAGTCTGTGCAGGAGTAGTGCAGGAGCGCTCGTGCATGCCCCTGCAAGCAGTTCCTGGATTGCACGGCAGACATATTGCCTGCTTGTGCTCCTGCACCGATCTTGCACTCAGTGCAAGTGTTTGAGAATCTGGGGGACTATCAATATGTAAAGCTTGAAAGTTACCATAGTAGGCATGCTGTTAAGAAACTATTAAATAAATGAAGAAGCATAATGAATAACAGGGCTTTTAGTATGACAAACAGGGCAATAGTTAATATATGGATGGTATTGTGGCAAAAATTCTGTGATAATAAAACAGATTTCTATAAATATATAAGCAGAGTATTTTACTAAATACTGTGTAATATTATTGATGAAGAGGCATATAAAATGTGTACATCAGATAACAGAAGGCACACAGTATAAGCATGTGTGCTACTAGCCCACTGAGGGGGTAGTTGCAGCTTTAAGAAGCTCATGTTTTAAGAGTAGTAGGCTCACTAAGCTACAATAAAATTGTGTTCAAGACCATGGTGCAAGCACCATCAGTGACAAGTTTGCCTGCTTTAGTCGCCATAGGACAGCATCTCTAGATTAATTTCCTCAAAAGTCTTCATATTATACTAGGATAATTACTTACAAGATAGCCATAGATCACCCCCTCAAGCTTCAAAAGCAAAAGTGAAGCTACATCTTCAATTTTACAGTAAAAATATAACTTTAATGCCATTTTAATGCCATAGCATTTAAAATAAGGAAACTATCAATTTATACTAACACATATAAAGGGAGATTCAACACAGCCTACATGATAATTTTGACTGGGTGCACATCATGACACAATGGTTTGGTTGCTAAAATGTGTGGTCTCTGTCTGGTTTAATTGTTGCTTTCTTTGCCATTGCGCAATGTGGCACTTATTCCAACCATAACAAACAGTGGAGTGAATGGCTGGTTTCTCTGGGTTGTAATCTAACTATTCCTGTGGCAACACATGTATGTGTTAGGGCTGGTATATAGATGGTCCTGTGTTCCACTACAGGGTGTGCAACCTTTCCTTCATTTATTATTGTTCATGTTTGCATGACATCATGAGAATGGAAGAAACAAATATCACTTATTTATGCAAAGGTGTGCAGAGTTGCAAGGCGGTGCACATAGTGCACTAATAAGCAAGTAACAGGTGTGTTTAATAGATGCAAATTATAGCATAAGCATGTGAATTGCATGTTAATCAACCAATCCAACATGGTGGAGCTGTTTAATAATGGATAAAGCATCCATGTAACCTCCATTCTGTTTTTGCCTCAATGCTCCAATACCACTGGGGAAGACGCAAGGAAATTTTAACTGACACAATACTAGGGCTTGCTAGGGCTATTCTACATCTGCATGCACTAAAGACTGAAGCCAGTGCTGCTGGGGCTGCTGAAATTAGGCCTAGGCCTAGAAGGAGAAGAGTGTTCAAGCCCAGCGTAACTTTCCAGGTGTTAAATGAGCTAGAGATTGTAGAGCACTACAGGAGGACAGGGACACATTACAAGAACTCTATTGCCCTCAACTCAGAGCTAGAGTCAACCGAGGGAAACCTATCTCAATGGAAACTAAGGTATGTGCAGCCCTTAGAATACTAGCTACTGGTACTTTTCAAAGAACAGATGGGGACATGATGGGTGTGTCACAGGTATCAGCCTCTAGGATCCTATACCAATTTCTGGGTGCTATGCTCATGCATGCCAGTGAGCATATATTTTTCCCTGCATTTCTGAAGAGAGGGCCAGCAATACAAAATTAGTTTACCATGTAGTGCACTACCCAGAAGTACTGGGTGCCATAGATTGCACTCATGTACACATTAAGACACCCACTGGTAAGCAGGGTAGAATCTACATTAAGCACAAGGGATACCACTCCATCCACTGCCAAGTCATGTGTAATGCCCATGGAATATTCTTCAGTGTGTGTGCTGGCAACCCTGGCAGTTATCATAACTCCCATATCTGGCACACATCACAGCTGTACCATCTGTTTGCTATGGGGAACATCCCACAGGACCATTTACTGGGGGAGGCTGGCTATGCCGTGTTACCATACCTGTTGACAACCATCAGAAGTACATACATACCCACGGAATAACACCATAATGAGGCACATGCTCAAACTAGAAACATCATAGAGCATGTGTTTGGGCTTCTGAAGTCACTGTTCCAGTGTCTAAATATATCTGGTGGAGCCCTGCAGTATAATCCACCCCATATGTACACAAGTATTCACAGTATATACTATGCTACATAATCTGATCCTGTAGAAACAACTGCAGCAGGATCAGCAAGAGGAAGGGACACACATCCCCCCCACCAATGCCTAGGTCACCACAGTCACAATCAGAGGAGGACTCGGAGGAGGAACCAGCAGCTGCTTTCCCTGTAAGTGGACATAGTATGTCCTTGCTTGCCCTTTGGCTAATAGACAACACATACCACATTCACTGACCACCAAGGGACCTAATACCTTTCTTCTACTCACATACATATAGAAAATTTGATGCCAGGCAACTCATGAAACATTTACCTCGCCATGTATTGACTGCTTGTATCAGACAGAGTCAGCCCTAAACTAAAGATGTGTCAACTGCTGCATTTGCAAGGTACGTCCTGAACCTAGAATGCATTCTTTAATAATATTATGACATATCCTTGTATTTCTTAACTTGGTACAGTAAGCAAGTAAATAGTGATTGATTTATTTATTTTGCATTTATTTCGCATTTGTTAACCGGGTTGGTCCAGCTGGGTAAGAATTTACCCTTTTTCAGTGGCGACCCGAGGGGAAAAGCCCCAAACAGACATACAAGTAGAAACAAGCTTACATTAATATAGAGCAAAAAAATTTCATGAATACTATGAATAAGGAAAAATAATGTACTCCATGTAATTATACATAGCTTTATACATAAAAAAGTATAATAATAAGGTTGTAAGAAGAAAAACGCAATAAATCCAGGAGGTATACCGTAAGGGAAATTAGGTTATAGGTATTATTTTGAAAAGAAACATGGTATTATTGGATTAGTGGCTAGAAGGTGAATTCTGTATGTGCAGGGGGCCTGAGATCTGAGTATGAAACTTGTGCAGAAGTAAAAAGTGGAGAATAGTGTATGCACAGGGGGCCTCAGATCAGAGGAAGAAATGGTGCAGAAGAAAAAAGTAGTAGAGGAGGGATGTAGAGATCTAGAGGGAGGGTGTAGAAGGGAGAGCAGTTAGTAAGTTAGTAGTTAGCAGTTAGTAAGTTATAGAAAGAGGAAAGGTCTTATAGTTCAGACTTAGTGGTGAAGTGGGTATAGGGAGAGGGAGGGGTTCAGTAGGGTGGTTACAGGTACATATAGGGTTGTTATGGAGATATAATATCAGATCACATTTGAAATTAGGAAGGGAGGTATGGCTTCTGATTTGGAGTGGAAGACTGTTCCAGATAAGGGAGATGGAGTGTTATTTTACCTATGTTCTTGTTGGGTCTATAGACTTGTGGTAAGTGTTTATCGGACTGCTCAGGGAACGGGGAGGGGTGTACCAGGAGATCAGGTTGGACAGAGGTGGACAGTCAGAGTTTGAATTAAGAATTCTAAAAGCTTGGAGCAGCTGACTTTTGGCAGAAAGTGTAGGAATTCGAGCCAATATAGTTTTTTGAGTGCGGTGCAGTGATGGGATTTATAGGGGCTGCTGGTGACAAATCTTGCAATTTTGTTGTAGGTTTGGTCTAGCTTTGCCAACATGTTATTTTGTAGATTGGAAAACAGAGGGGGCCATAGAGGAGGGCAGGGAGGAGATAGGCTTGGGACAGCAGTAGTTTTGAGTTGGGGGTCAGGAATTTGCTATTTCTGTGTAGTAGGCCCAGTTTTTGGCGTGTTCTCTTTATGGAATGAAGTATGTGGAGGTCTACATTGAGTTGGTCATCTATGATGACACCAATTTGTACATTTGTAACATGTGACACCAGACATTTATTTTACTTATATTTGTCCATTAATAATTAATAGGACTCAGGCATGAAAGATTCACACAGTCATACCTCTGAAGAATATTGATGTTCCATGCATGGCCTCAGTTTAGCACCATACATTTGTACTGGTAAATCATTAAGGACAAAAGTAAAAAGTGGTGATACACATTGAAGTTTCAGATTTCAGGCTTTTGTATCATAAAAGTAACTGAGCTTTGACCTCCCCAAAAAAAGAGTACTGTACTCTTGTTCCTGCCATAACAGCAACTTAGCTATGCTATCCCGAAAAAGAACAGTATATGCGTATTTGTGCCATCCAACCTGAAATTAATTTGTTGGCAACTGCATATCATATTATTCCCTGTTAATATCCTTTCCCATGTTAAGGCCAATGATATAGAATGGCTTACACACTGCATGTGTTAAACTGATGAATAATCAAAAAACACAGAAAGGTAAGATTGAGCTGTATATTTGTAAGAATAATTATGACAGGTTGTGTGATCATTAACTGTTCTATATCCAAATATAGTAAGGACAATTAAATGTAAAAGTCACAACTGATGGTTTTATAGTAGTGTACATTCTGATGCAGTTGGTTGTGTGAAGAATGACTTCTTTTCATTGATGCAAAGCTGTTTGTGTGGCAAAGAGGACTAAGGCATCCCTCCTGTTTTCTGAAGCTGTATTGGTGTAAGGGTTCAAATCCTGAAATATGTAGAAGTTTGTGATGTGTGCTATCACTTTTTACTGTACTTTTACAGATTTTTGTGTATGTGTCCCTTAGTTGTATTATCTTTTCCTCTTTGCCTTCTTTTAATTCTACTTTTGTGTGATGCGTCACATCCCGAAAACAATTTGGCTAAACGTATCTTGTTTGTGTGATGAGCAACATTGTGGAAAAAAGGAAAAAAACAGATTGCCTAGAAAGCAGACACCCAAAATAGAAAATTGACACATTCAATTAAAGCTGTTAGCCATCGCAAAAAGCTGGCCTGGAGTACAGATGGGGACTGGGGTGTAGTAGCATGTATATGTCACATAACTGTAACTGAAAAACATTAGCAATGCTGCTTGCATTTGTGCACTGATTCCCTACGCACAAACAGGCCTAACTCACATGCATGTACACTCTGTTAACTATCATGGAAATCCAATGCTTGCTGAGCTGTGGAACTGTATATATGATACTTTATTATTGGTGTTTATTGCCCAGTTTCTTTGTAGGACATAAAACTACATGTGGAAACTTTACAAACTAAAGGCACAATATAACTATATGTCATATATTTACAGTATATCCATTTATCCCCCCCCCCAAACCACTCCAAACAAGCACTACAACCTTGGGGCTTGTTACTTTTTCCACACATATATCAACCACAATACAAAGTGTTTTATATATATATATATATATATATATATATATATATATATATATATATATATATATATATATATATATATATATATATAAATGTTGTGTGTTCACTTATGGACAGGGCCTCTCAACCTCTTGAATCCCACATGGCCTGTTAATTTCATCCACTATAAGTTCACCTGCAGTCCTGTTAAAATCAGACTTGTGCTCTGGCATATACCTTAAGTACAATGTTTTGTAGTCTGTATACTTAGGGGTTCTATTCTCCCTGCAGTCAACTATGCATGTGTCATGACAGTAGAGCAGAGGTGTGTATCCCACAGTTACTTCTCCAATGGCATGGCTTGTCAGTTTTTTAAGACTTGCACAAGCCTACACATCCATTTCATGCAGTCTTCCCAACCTTTTTTCTTCCACATGGTCTGCTGATGTCATTTACTGTAAGTGCATTTGCATTCCAGTCAAAATCAGACTTGTGATGTGGTGTATGCATTAAGTACTGTGTTTTGTAGTCTGTGTACTTAGGTAGGGATTCTCACTGCAGTCAAATTGAGGAGTTTTGTGTGTGTGTGTGTGTGTGTGTGTGTGTGTGTGTGTGTGTGTGTGTGTGTGTGTGTGTGTGTGTGTGTGAGTGTGTGTGTGTGTGTGTGTGTGTGTGTGTGTGTGTGTGTGTGTGTGTGTGTGTGTAAGTTGTAGCTGGACTTTACAGTGAGCCTTTTACAACAACCTGTGGGACACTGTTATCTTATCCTGGACAGACACACATCTGTGCTTAATAGGTTATACAGTAAGCAAAAGAAGCTGCTGTCTACAAATACAAATGTGATAACCCAGAACTGGAAGATCACCCTTCGCAGACTAAACAAGCAGATAAGAAAACTTGTACATTCTCTCACCCCAACCCTTATTTTCTCTTTTTTGGGGGGATATTTTTCCCTCACAGCACAGCAGGGTTGGCCTGTCCCACAGAATCCACCTACCCCCAGTCCACCGGCTAAGGCACCAAGGGCTCAGTACATCTGAGCTGCAACCTGGTAGCAGCCTTTCTGCTGCCCCTGCACTACCTGGACCATCAGGTAGTTCTACTGTGGAGGACAGGCCTGTGGTTTCCTCCAGCAGCAGTGGCAGAGGGGGTAATCTTATCACCTGAGAATAATTGCTGGGGATGGTGCGAACAATTGCGCACCACACTGTGGGCACATACCTTCATGCCTACACCGGATGGAGACACTGCTGTCCTTCATTATACTGAGTAACACAAGGAGACGCAGATGTCCGACACTGCATCCATCAGTGCAGTGAGGTGACAATGATAACAGTCCAGTGGGTGAGGACTCTATTCTCACTGTCATTCACCTTGATGTTTATGGGTTGGCGAGGTCCATACCCTTACCTCAACCATGGTATTCACCCTCCTTTTGTGTTCTTCACTGATTCTGTGTCTTGTCTTATATGTGCTGTCTGCCAGCACTTGTTTCCTCACCTTGCCAACTTACCTGCCCCAGACATATATATGTTCCTTCCCCAACATTTCTCACTACAAACAAAAAGGGGGCATGTGTTCCAAAAACAAATAAATAAATTGTCCCATATAGCTCTCCATGTTGCAAATATATCTACTTGACGCACTTGATTTGGACCAATTGGCTATACAACATTATTACATTGTCACCTCTCTCTCTGGAGGTGACAGTCCAAATTCAGCTAATTGTCTGTACATATGATCAGTTTTTCATGGCACATTCTCAGTATACATCATATTTTCACAATACATGCTTGTGTGTCCACCCCCTCAAGCAATGCAAACCCTTGGGCTCAGTATTTTTTACACACATACATCAACCACACTACAAAGTGTAATAAATAATGTTGTGTGCTCCCTCATGGACAAGGCCAGTCAGTGGCGCTGACAACCTTACTCTGCTAAACTCAAACAACCAGCTATGCTCTATAAGGGTACTTGTATTTTTACATTGCTAGGCTTCTAAACACATAGGACAAACTCTACAGTTAGGCTACTGGCCTCATATGAACCTATGACTATTTGCTTATGCAAGCCTCACAACCTGTTGTCCACCACGTGGCCTTCTGATGACATGTACAATAACTTCACCTGCAGCCATCTAAAACTCAGATTTATGCTGTGGCATTTGCGTAAAGTACTCAGTTCTATAGTCTATATACTTAGATAAGTAGGAGTTTTATTCTCACTGCAGTCAGCTAGGTGTGTGTGGGTGGGTGTGTGTGTGTGTGTGTGTGTGTGTGTGTGTGTGTGTGTGTGTGTGTGTGTGTGTGTGTGTGTTTCTACTCAGCAAAGTAGATGGGATATCCTACAGTTGCTTTTCCAATGGCATGACTTGCTACTCTTTTTATACCTGCAGAAGCCTACACATCCATTTCATGCAGCCCTCCCAACATCTTATCTCCCACATGGCCTGCTGATATCACCCAATATCTAAGCTGAACTGCAGACATATAAAAGTCAGAGTTGTACTGTGGCACTTGCATATAGTACTGTGTTCTGTAGTCTGTGTACTTAGGTAGGTAGGGGTTCTGTTCTCATTTCAGTCAACTGGATATGTGTGAGATGTTGTTTGGCATTATAGCAATCTTTTACACAAGCATGTGGGGAACTGTTATCACCATATGCTCAACAGACAATGCTGATGTACCACCACATGCTCAACAGATAATGCTGATGTAATCAGCTTATCAGATTATTGTATATACAAACATCCCACCAGGGCAGGATCAGACACTGGCCTGGAGCCGAAGAAGATGTCACTTTAGGATCATAGGAAATTATCACCATATGCTCAACAGACAATTCTGATGGACCACCACATGCTCAAAAGACAATGCTGATGTAATCAGCTATATCAGATTATTGCATATACAACCAACAGGGCAGGATCAGACACTAGCCTGGAGCTGAGGCAGATGTCATCTTAGGTTCATATGAGGTTACTAGGAAGTGGACTGGTGACAGGCATGCTTTGGGGTATGTATGGTGGGGACAGAGGGTGTAGTCTGCCCCAAACTGTCTGGTAGCAGATTGGTGATGTCCTTAGGTTCAGTAGGAGTGGTACCATCCACTACTAGTTTGGCACAAACCTGACCCTTTATTTTTAGATTTCTGACATAGCTAAAGAATGTATCTTGATTATCTTTAGATAGGGGTGCTATTTTAGGTTTGTGTGTGTGTGTGGCTTTAGAGGATTTTTCAAGATAGCTCTAGCTGTGGATGGTGTCCTTCCTCTGCTGAGTCAGTTCCCTCTTGTTCTTAGACATTACTTTCTTCCACTTGTTGTCTAACCTATGCCTGATGCCCACTAGGGTGGCTTGTTTTAAGTGAGGAACTTGTTTTGATCCATTGATGTTCAGCTGACTCTATACAGTAGCATAGCTGTTTATACAGGCCATCTGTGTACGCCTCTGTATAGCAGTCATTATTGACAGTGGTAGCAGGGGGGTTGCAACACTTTATGGCATTGGTTAGGGTTTGCTTTGGATAAACGTTTCATCCTTTCTGTTCTTTAGGGGATGTTGGATATGACTGTGAATATGAACAAGACTGAATTGTGATCTGACCTGACCAGGGGGGCCAATACACAGAGATTAGTGCAAAAAACCACTATGTTGGTCAGTACTAAGTCTAGAAAAGTCAAGCTCCTTGTGGGGGTGCAAACTATCTGTTACACATCATGTTTATTAACAAAGTCCAGAAACCTTAGGTTGAGAATGTATATGCACATATTTGACTCCAAACCTATGGAAGGATAGTTGTAGTCACACATGACCAAGGTGTTTGGCTCTATAGTGTGTGTCTCAAGTAGGTCCAAGTAGGCAAAGTGGTACTCATGGTTCATGGTGGGGAAGCTGTAGCTAACAATGATATCGAAGTTAGTTGGACTTGGAGTAGCGCTACAGAGTTGTACTCTTTGACCAGTTTTGCAGTGTATTTTTCTTTAATGAAGATGCATACACCTCCGCCTTTGGTTTTTTCATGCTCATTTTGATTTGTAAATGTGTGGAAGGCATCATATCCTTATATGGCCAGTGTGCTGTCTATGGCCTTGATCCATGTCTGAGTGACTCCACAGACATGGACATCTTCCAAGGTAAGGAGTTCTTCCAGTGAGTACATATTTTGATTTACTCTCCTTGCATTAAGCAGCATAAACCTCAGTTTGTCTGTAGTGGATTCTTTTACTTTGAGACTTCAGTTGTTCTGACATTGCCTAAAAAGCCACTTTGGGGAGGCATGCACCTTCATACAATACAGTGAGGTATGTCTCCAGTCATTCACTGCAATATGGACTATGACAGAGTCAAAACGGTACTTGTCGCTCAGACACTTGAATGAGTGCATGATCTGATGGACAGTAAGAAAAACAAAATGAGATAACTGTCCAAAGGTCCACTAAGTACATAAAAATCCTTGATTCAAAAAAAACAGAGTGGACCACCACTATTTCAATGACAAAACACAAGTTTAATATCACTGATACAAAACAAGCAGGATAAAACTGATGAGCGCTTTCGGGCTCTGCCCTTCTTCAGATTAAGAGAAACAGTTAAAATCACATTTAAATATCTAATTAAAAACACTTCAGCCAATCAGCATTTGTATTTCACCCTCCTATCTTTGAGGGCAGGTTTCATGGGAACAAAGCCATTCAATCCTGGTGTTCTATGAGCTAATAGTTCTATTATCCATTTTGCCTCTTCTCTCTCAGTGGCATCTACTAAACTACCCCTTCTCATACTGGGAAAAACATTAATAATCGCTCTAAACACAAAATGATGGTCTAAACGTTTGCATAGTAAAATTGAAAGGTGGTATGAACGTACTAGGTTGTCTTAGTGTGTATTGTCTGTTTTGTTTTTGAAACAAATCTTGCAGCATCACTTTACGTCCATAAAACATCATATCCATAATTATTTCATTAAATGAACATTCACTACTTGGTACAAAAGACATACCTTTGTTTAAAACAAACATCATCAAGAATATAATCAGATAAACTATATACAATACTGTCACCAGTCAATTCGAAGTCCTTCTTTTTTTCGCCCCCTCTGCCTTTGCTGCTGGCCCGCTTCCATTCTCCTTTTTTCTTCATTGATGCTGGTAAATGAGCTAAAAAATGCTCACCTTGCTGTACTGCTTCATTGGTCTTTGGCCTAACACCCAAATCCTTAGCGAGGATAGGAGTAGTGACTAAGCCTGGAACAGTGTCTGTTAATCCAATATGGGAACCATTCACTGTTTTTTCTAAATCATCTCATTTGGTAGTATTGTCTCCTGTTTGTTCTAAACCCATACCTGAGTTCATTGTAACCATTGAGCTCCTCGGTTTAGAATTGAGCGACTGTTCATCATTATTTTTCAACGGAGATATCTCTTGTGCTTTTTGAGCACTACTCAGCGTGGTTCTGCCTCGTATTACTTCCACGCATGAATTGTTGTTCTCAGTTGAAAGGACATTAGAACAGAATTCTCCTCTTTCCTCCCTCGGCCAAACAAAGATATTACCAGTCGTAAAATCTTTGTAATTATGCTGTAACTTCTTTACTTTTGTTTGTTGTAGCCTCTGATCCGTCACCGAGAAAGTGCAATACAATTCATTTAGCATTTTAGTAAATCTTTCTCCTTTAAAGTCAGTTTCTAATTTTATTTGTAGTGCACCCACTTCAGATGTTAGTTTCTCTTCCTCTGGTGTGAAAAATTCAAGAAGTAATTTCATATAAGAGAAACCTGTATTTATATTTATAAGCTGCCATTTGGCTAACAGCTCTGGGTAATGTTCACCTTGTGAGGGCATACAGAACACCCTCATGCCTCTCGGTACTATACCAAATTTTAAGCATGCTTCAAAATGATTTCTTTGCCATTGCAGTCTTTTCAATTTGTTAACTTTATATGTAAAGTCTCTTAAAGCTTCTTCAAATTCTAGTTCATTCCTTGTACTTACATGTTGTTGTGTACATCTCTCTGGTGCTACATGTAATTCTAGGTTCAACAGCGGATTACCTTGATTAGTTAAATCCCTCTTGATGGGATATGTTCTTGGTCCCAATGGAGCAGTTAAAGAAGCACCATTACCTTCTGGTATAACAGTTTGTAAATCTGTATGTTCCATAGTGTGACAGTATCTGAAATATCAAAGCAACAGCAGTAAGAAAAACAAAATGAGATAACTGCCCAAAGGTCCACTAAGTACATAAAAATCCTTGATTTAAAAAAACCAGAGTGGACCACTACTATTTCAACGACAAAACACGTTTAATATCACTGATACAAAACAAGCAGGATAAAACTGATGAGCGCTTTCGGGCTCTGCCCTTCTTCAGTAAAGAGAAACAGTTAAAATCACATTTAAATATCTAATTAAAAACACTTCAGCCAATCAGCATTTGTATTTCACCCTCCTATCTTTGAGGGTGGGTTTCATGGGAACAAAGTCATGCATGATCCACATGACTTCGTTCCTACTTGACAAATGCCACTGAAGAGAACCATGGTGACAAAACAGCACCCATTAGAATGACTTTCACCTATAGCAATAATATACATGGAGTTTGTGATATAATAAAGAAAAATTGGCACATACTCACATCTGATGATAACATGAAAGAAATAGTAGAGGTAGAACCTAGATTTGGGTTTAGAAAAAATAGAAATCTAAAAGACTTATTGGCACATGAAAAAAATGGTTCAAAGAAAAGTGGCATTTGTCAAGTAGGAACGAAGTCATGTGGATCATGCAAAGCATGTTGTTATATTAATAAGGAAACTGTTTTTAAACATCCAGTAACAGGAAAATTGTTTCATTTAAAAGCAAAAGCCAATTGTAGAACTAAGAATTTAGTAGAAATGCATGGCGTTTTATGTGGGAAAAACTAATAATATGTTCAAAGTTAGAATTTTGCAACATCTTTCATGTATAAGAACTAAAAATATACATAATGCATTATATAAACATATAGAAGTTAACAATGACCATCATTTTGTGTTTAGAGTGATTATTAATCTTTTTCCCAGTATGAGAAGGGGTAGTTTAGTAGATGCCACTGAGAGAGAAGAGGCAAAATGGATAATAGAACTATTAGCTCATAGAACACCAGGATTGAATGACTTTGTTCCCATGAAACCCGCCCTCAAAGATAGGAGGGTGAAATACAAATGCTGATTGGCTGAAGTGTTTTTAATTAGATATTTAAATGCAATTTTAACTGTTTCTCTTTATCTGAAGAAGGGCAGAGCCCGAAAGCGCTCATCAGTTTTATCCTGCTTGTTTTGTATCAGTGATATTAAACTTATGATCTGACACCTGACAAGCAGCTGACTGTGACCTTCTCCTTTTCCAGCCTGGCGAGGGTGACATCTGTGTGTCTCACTATGGAGTCACGTATGAGCAAGAAATTTGGTTTTGAGGAGTTTTGCCTGAGTGGCTTGTTGGCTGTGACACTGGTATATGTGTACTATGTGTAGTGTATTCTGTTGGGTCAGCACTGTGTGCAGTAGGTTTTCGCTTGGGAGGTCTCTGACCTATAGTTAGGTTTCTAGCAAGTACCACTGCATATGTGGCTTTATGTGTTGTGAAGTTGTTATGTGCAAGAGGTGAACTGTGTGTGCTGACTACATATCTGATATCTGATTTGTTGTTAAGTGAGAGAATGAATTCCAAATTCACAGTATAGATACAGCTCTCACATGTTGTATTAGTTAGTTTTAGCAGAAACTGGTTGTCAACATACATGAGGCAATTGCTCTGTTGCCTCAGGATGTCCATGTAAAGTAGGCTGCCTGGAGAAATGGTGGGAAACTGTCCATCCATTCTGGAAGGTATATACTGTAGTAACTAGTGAGTAGTGGGCTAAATGGACCAGGTTTTGGTGTAAGACTAAAAATGTGTGTATTCTATGGAGGGCTAGGATTTAAAAAAATGTGCTAAAATTTCACAATGCACAACTGAGTTGCTCACATGGCAGCAGTGTAAACTCTAGACAGCTACAGTAAACTCAGTGCAAACCGCACAAAACACAATGGTGGAATACAAGTGAAGTTAAACTATTTTAAAAAAAGTAAACAAAGGGAAAAGCCAAGAGTGAGCCTTATTCCAGCAATCCCCAACTCAGATGGGTTCTTGGCTGCACAGTTATACCACAAGCATGCAGGGGGCCTCCTTTATCTGAGGGGGATGGTTTTAGTGCTCCAGTGATACAATACCATACAGTCTAGATTCAGCAAGCCTGAATTGAGCCTATGCTAAAAAATGCAGAAGTACTAGAAATCCAAAGTGCAGAAAGTCACAATCACAACAGAGGAACAAACAGATTAAATAAAGCAGCAATTCAGTAGAATACTCCAAAAAGAGTGTTGACAACAAATAATTTTAGTGTGAAATAAGTATTCTGGAACCCAAGTGCTTAAACCAGAACTAAGACACTTTCAGAATAACAGACAGAATAAGCCTTCAACCAGCAATTCCCAGCTTAGAAGGCTGTAGGCTATCCTCAAAAAACATAAAAATAGAAAACTCAGGAAACCACGAGGCATATAAAAGTAGAAAGGCTTTAATCCAGTTGTTGCTAGTGTATACACATTTTCACGTACAAATACGCTTCCTCAGGCAATGATCAAAGTGTGTGTACACTAGCAACAACTGGATTAAAGCTTTTCTACTTTTATATGCCTCATGATTTCCTTCTACTTTTATATGCCTCATGATTTCCTGTTTTTTCTGTTTTTATGTTTTTTTGTGGAATTGGTCAACCAGGATTTATAGCTTAGATTTTGTGCTTTGACTTTGTAGTCTATCCTCCCCTGCCACAAGAGTCTACATCAAAAACCTTCCTAATGTAAAAGAACAACTGCCACAATAAGCATTCAACTAGCAGTTCCCAGCTCAGAAGGTCAGAGGCTACCCTCTCCCCCCACAAGAGTGTAGACTACAAGCCTACTTAGAGTAAGACCACTGGCCTGAAGCCCAATTGCTTAAACCAAAAGTAATAGGCTTAGAACAACAGTTACAATGTAATGAGTTACCAGGCAGATGATAATGGCATGTCTTTTAATCTAACCACATACATAATGCCATGATTAGTAGGCCCTGTGTTATCTTGGTGAGAAAGCACTGTGGTCTGCTGCATGTGTCAGGTGAGGTTCATGCAAAAGGGAGCATTGTACTGTATTACTGTTCTGATGAGTTTGACTATAGTGCTGTCATATAATCCTGAGATCTGAATGTGATGGCATATCTTAGGATGTGCACCATACGTATATATTGGAAAACATTAAAGAGAAAGTTATAAAGTAATGACACACATTGCAGTTCCTGACTTTTGCAACCCTTACAATAGAATACACTAGAAAGTACTGTCATGATGATAATGTTATCCACTGTATCATTTGTAAGGCAAATATAACTGGCAGGTACAATTATCAGTTCAACAATACAAATGCAGATATACTAGGCACTAACATAGCTATGCACCCTATGCATTACACACAAAGCTTTTGCATCCCTGAAACCAAAAAAAGAGAAAACAAGGATATGGCACAGTTATCACTTCCACAGGGTGCTTGGGGGGCAGTAGGCCTAGGCTGACACAAAAGGTCAGTAAGTGTGTGTGTGAGGGTCAAAGGAAGCAGGCAGACTGTTTGTGTGTCTGTAGGGGCCCTCCATGTGAAAGTGGTGTGTGAGAGTCTGCATGAATACAGCCAAGGTCTACATCTTGGTATGTTGGACTGGTGTGAGCCATGCATGGTAGAGATAGCAGTTCATCACTGTTGCCCCAGACCATGATAATTGGATCTGCTAAGAGTTGCACTGGCACTGCCACATCCAAGGTCAGATAGAGTGCTGCTACCTGAACATGACCAATGTCTGCTGACTGTTTTTCCTTCACAGGAATGCCCAAGACCATGACCCCATGGCCTGCCATGTCTGGGTGTGGAAATCACACTCACAGATGGATGAGCATACTGCCACTACAGGAGCATGATCAGGAACAGCCACGCTGGCTATTAGCAGATGTTGTGGCTGACCTACACCCATGAGGATGAAATTCTCCTCCCAGAAGATGTTCAAGCACAGACACCCCTCATTCCAATGTGTCATTCATCTGATTCAGGGAATCAGTGACACTGTGGAGGCAGTCATGCATGTCAGATTGTGCCACATCCACAACCCTGAGCATTTGCCTGGTGTGCTTTTCGGAATGTGCTTGGGCCTCCATGACAGCCCTAAACATACATTGTGTGACACAGGAAGAGACACCTACAGAAGGTGGAGGAGAGACAGAAGGCCCCCTCCAAGCACCCCTATCAACCCTCCTGTGCAGCACCTCATCCACACTTTGGCTACAGCCAGACTCAATAGGAACTGAAACTGCAGTAGTTACTCTTCCCTGCTCAATGTCATCCCCCTCCACCTGTCCTGTATTTGTGGGCTCAGTGGACTGAGTAGGTATAGATCTAGTGGCTGTGTCCAGGTATAAAGAAGGGGGTGGTTGGATGTCAACCTCTGTGACAGATTCAACCTCTGCACTCCCAACTGTGCCGCAGTTTCACCACAATCACCATCATCAGTGACTGATGAGACAATGACATCAGGTGGCAAAGGGCCCACACTTCATTATAGTTCTAAAAATTGATCTGCAGTACTGAAATAACTTGATTTGGCTTACCATCTGCAGGAGACATGGTTCTGAAATAAGTTAAGCAAGGGGTAAGGCCATCATCATCACATCTAACAGTAAGACGGGGGAGGGGGCTACATGTACTCCTCTCAAATTGCATGATGTGTTACTTCTACAAAAACATGGCTGACAACTCCAAATTCAGCTTATCACTTTACCAATTTTCATTCCACCCTAAACAAAGCCATAATACAAAAGTAACTTTTATTTCAACTGTTTTACTATACAAGAGTATTCAGTGGTCATATAAGAAAGCCTACCTGGACGCTCTTCTTGTGACTGAGAAGGAGGGGCACCTCACATCAGTCACATATGTGGGCCACTCTGCTGTGAGTTGTCCTGTTGTAGAAGATTCATCAGGAATTTCTCATTGGGGGCACTGGGGATGAGAAGTGGTTCTGCAGAAGGCTCACCCCCTGTTACCCTCTAGTCTTGGGCAACAGCAGCTGCATGCCTCTGTGCACACCTGCTCTTAAGTATGGCCATGGCCACCCATGGCATTTATGTCTGCAATGATCTGCCTCTCAGGCATATTGGGACAAACCCTTCCAAGAAGAAAAGTGCCATGTTGACAGGGCACATCCACTATGATGGCCTTCTCTGCCTCACTGAAGGAGGAGTCTGCTCCTCAATTAAATTTTTGGTCCTAAAACACAACAGAATGATAATACACATAACTATCACATAACGGCAAAGTAACTGTTACCAGATAAAACAGTTAAGGTAGGCAGTCAGTAGTACTCACTAGAAATAAAAACACGTGTAACAGATGTGAAATACTAACAACAGACTGGAAGCAAAAACAAGGTGAGTAGCAAGGGCAACATATCCTTGTATGTGCCTTAATAGTAACTGAACTGTGCTCCGTCCAAAAAGAACAGTCCATTTTAGTTTGTGACATAACAGTAACTTCTCTTTACTCCCCCATCCACTAAAGAACAGGCTCATGAACAATTTTACTAATAAAACACATTTGAAATGCTAAACATGCAGTGAAAGGACCTTTCCCTGAAACATTTGTACATGTGTATCACATAGCTTACTATTTCCAAATAATGTCAATCATTTGTACCACTGAAATGGCTTGACAAACATTGTCATGTCATCAGTACACTTTAAACTAGTAGATACAGATAACAGTGTAAAGGGCTTTGCTTCACATTATTAATGAATATATTCCAGCATATGCATTGTGTAGGTTAAAAAAATGACAGCATACCTGTTGGAGTTCAATACTCCTGTAAAAATAGCTTGAATAATATTTTGCTTTGCTGAACATGTAACAAGTATCCTCCCTATCAGTTTGGCTAACAACACATTTACCTTTTTTTATAATGGAGTAGATTATTAATGGACTGCATCTGTCTAGGCTGTGTTTCAGCAATGCTAATTACAGCTTAAACAGCTGAATTGCATGCTAATCAACCAATCTGGTGGAGCTATTCAAGAAGTTATATTAAAAAAAACATTTAGACCCCATGCTGTTTTTTCCTGTGTATTTCAAAAGTAATGGAGTACAGACACAGAAAGTCTACCCAGACAGAAGGTTAGGAGCTGCTGCTGCTTAACTCCACTTGTATGAGCTACAGACTGCAGGCAATGCTGCTGCTGCTGCCAATAGGCTAGGCCAAGACAGAGAAGAGTTTTCAGGCCACATTTTACTTATTACAACATGCATGACATGGACAATGTAGAGTGCTACAGGGTGGACAGGGACACTATATAGAAACTCTGTGAACTCTGTCAGCCTCAACTCAGAGCCATAGCCTTTACCTCCCTATGTATTGGCTGTGTACTGCTTGCATCACAGTCAACCCTGAACTAACAGTGGCAACTGCTGCATTTACAAGATAAGTCCAGAACATGTACTGTATTCTATAATAATATTATGACATGCCCTTGTATTTCATCACTTGGTACAATATGCAACTACAAGGTGGGAGATTTGTACAGAAATGAATGTCACATGTGACAGTAGAGAGTTATTTGACTTGTATGTATCCATTAGTTAGTAGAATGCCTCAGGCCTCAAAGATTCTCACATTGATACCTCTCCAAAGTAATGATAATCACTGCATGGCCTTAGTTTAGCACCATACATTGGAAATGGGAAATCATAACAGAGAGAATTTCAAAAGTAATAGCATTTTCAGCTTCACCATCCTCACAAGATCAAACTAGCAGGATGCAAAATAAGGAGAATAACAAGAGCAACATAGCCTTGTTTGTGCCATTACAGTAGCTCAGCCTGGGTCCACTCCCCTTGAAAGAATGTCATACCCTTGCATGTTCCATGGAACCCACCATTGCTCCCACCCCCAAAACAGCAGTTTATGCTTGTTTGTGGGATCCATCCTTCCATTAATTTGATGGAAACTGCATATCATAGTATTCCCATTGAATATCTTCAGCATTTTAAGGTAAATTATATAGACTTGCTTACACACTGAATATCTCTGAGTACTGGTCAAATAACCAATGATTGACCAAGAAGCACAGAAAGGTAGGACACAACTGTAATATTTGCAAGGAATAATCATAGCAGGTTGTGTGATCAATAAGTGCCCTACATTCAAATATATTGCACAGAATACATTTACAAATAACAGGTCATGCCTTGATATCAGTGTACATTTAGTTGCACTTGGTTGTGTGAGGAATTATGTCATGTATTTTCTGCAAAGCTGTTTGGGGGCAAAGATGAATAATTCCCCCTCCTGTTTTGTGATGGTGGATTGCTGTGTGAGTTGAAATCCAGACCCATGTCATCATATCTCATGTGTACTAACAGTTTCTGCTGTGTATGTCATAGATTGATTTTTCCACATTTCAACTAATTCTCCATGTGTTATACTTTATTCTTTTGGGGGGGGGCACTGTTTCTGTGATGTGCTGCTTAGCACAAAAGGGTTTGGCTATGGGCATTTCATTTGCTTGTAGAGAAGCAGTGCACAAACCAGAAAAATGGGCCACCCAGGTAGCAGACAGGACACAGACAGCCACAAAGATATACCGGATACATTCATTTAATACTACTGACCATCACACAGACACATTTCCTGGCAGCACGCCCTGTCACTTAATGTATTTGAGTGGTGGTAAGAACTGTGCAACACTTTCAAAAGTTCAAATCCAAAAAGTGCATACTCCCAGTAAGTGCAATACTTGCAATTGGCAGGAAAGCATCACTCTGCATTGGTCTTGATCTATGATTTGCATGGCAGACATTCATGCAGAGTTTTTGAGATTCTGTGTTCAAAGATAGGGTGTCCAGAAGTGAGGAGGAGGATATATAAAGTGATTGTTGGACTCCTAGTGAATGAACATGGGCCGAGGCTGTTGCAGAGGGACTATCATAGCTCAGATTACAAGGCAGAGGCATGGAATAGTCTGGCCCAGGCTCTAACCAGTGCTACCAGTATCCCCCACACTGGTGAACAATGTAGGAATCACTAAAGAGACCTCAGGATGAGGAAGAAGGATACCCTTGACAGTTGGATCGAGGAATGTAGGACTAAGGACACCCCAGAGATGTGTATGTATCACTTACAGGCACTACTTGTCAGAGTTAAAAGCTGGATATAACCATAATTGGTATTCTTAATGGTATTCTGTTCTGTTTTTTCCACAGCAGTTGCAGACCAGGGACTGAATGTGCTAACCCGTGCTGCTAGATTGGCACAGATGTGAGATGTATATGGTATGTATGCATCCCAACAGTGGGGTTGTTTTAGCATAAAATATTAAGACACATTTATTGCTTAATTATACAGTTGTATCAACTTAAGCATTCATTTCTTAACTGTAATAGGGAAGTATGCATACATTACTTTGGAGGGAAAAACAACAGTTCATTATTACAAAGTAGTCATAGATTGTGTCTTCAAAATCTACACTTCCCAAATATACAATACTATTAAGGTTTCGTTGATATTGCAATGTAATGTCAGAGCCATAAAGCAGTGTCACCACTGACTTTCTGTAGACTGTAATCAGTATATTTGGACCATGTATATGTGCAATGTATGCATACATCAATGATTGCTTACTGCAATCTGTAGTATATTGTGCATCTGTTAGGAGCTGGGTAGTCTTAATAGCAAACAAAGGTATTTGTTAGGAGATGATACTGTTAAAAGTAAAGGTAATAGAACAGAGTCAAATACTTGCACGCTCTGCATGTCACATATGACGTTACTAATGTTCTTGTTTTTTTCTCTAACCCAAACCCTTTTCTCTCTCTTTTTTTAATTTTAATTTATTATTTTTTGTTTTTCCCACAACACAGTGGGGTAGGACTGTCCCACAGGATCCACCCACCCCCACTCCAGCAGCTACAGCACCACTGCCCAGCACATTTGCTGCAGAACCTGGTAGCAATCCGTCTGCTTCCCCTGCACTACTCAACCCCTCAGGTAGTTCTGCCCCAGAGGATAGGCCTGTGGCTCCCTCCTGGAGCAGTGGTGGAGGTGGTGAGTTTATCACCTGTGAAAAACTACCAGGGATGGTGCATAGGATTGTGCCCCCACTATTGGTGCACGCCTATGCTGGATGGAGACATTGCTCTCCATCATTGTATTAAATAACACAAGGAAACACAGACATCAGACACTGCAGCCATTGGCGCAGTGGGATGACAGTGATGACAGTCCACTGGGTGAGGGCTTGATTCTCATTGTCACTCAACTGGATGTCCACGGGTTTCCGCTGCCCCCCCTCACCCCAACCATGGTGTTGACCCACATCATGTGTCCTTCATCATCCCTGTCTCTTGTATTGTTTGTCTTGTCTGTCTGCAATTACTTCCTTACCTGCCCACTTTACCACACCCAGACATTCCTACAGCCCTACCCCAACATTCTTCTCTCTCTCAAAAAAAAAAAAAAAAAAAAAAAAAGAAATGGGCACCTGTTCTACAAAAACTTTATCGTACCATACATAGCACTCCACTTTGCACATGTGTCTGCATGACGCACATAATTTGGGCCAATTCCCTATACAACAGATTGTATTGTTGTCACCCCACTGTCTGGAGGTAACAATCTAAATTCAGCAAAATTTGTGCATATATGTTCATGTTTTATTGTTGAAAAAATGGATAGCTATCATTCTTTCCTACATTCATGCTCCTCAACTGTCCAGATCTTTGCAGAATGCCCAGATTTTTCCCTCATATTTTTGGTCTGTTCCTCATAAAATTTATGATTTTCTGGCAAATTACTGAGATTATCTGAGGACTGAAGTCACCAAATAATGATATACATTTGTGTTTCAGACTTCATACCTATCAGAAAAATGCATGCTAAGACAAATCCTGTTATTTTAGCAACTTTCTAAGTTTACTTTCTAAGTTTATATGACCAGTATTTAAAATCTGTCCCTATTTTTGGGCCTTTGTCCCCCATTCTGTCAGCTTTGTCCAGATTTTTTACACTTAAAGGTTGAGAGGTATGCCTACATCCTTCCTGCACATTTCGGCCTTGCTTTCACTTTGCTCTTCCCCCACTTGCTCCCCATTTCAGTACTATCTTTTCTTTTCCATTACTTTTCTTTAAAGCATAATTATGCAATGGAAAATCGATGAATGGTTCAATATAAACTAAAAAAAATAAGAATGCAGAAAGAAATCCACATCACTCACAGGCAGAGTATATCTGACAAAACTTTAATATGAATACTAAAACCATTACAAAACAAAAAATATAAGCAATTTTGTCCTGTATAATTAACAAGACTTCATCAGATAACCATATTCAAAACACAAACATTTACATATCCCATTCATAATTGCATAAGGAAGAATTAACCAAAAAATAAAACTATTTAACTCAGCCCCCCCAAAAAACAATCAAATGGAAACATCAAAACACAACTCTTGTATCATAGGCGGAAGCAAAAACATATAAAATAATTATTTTAATGATTATTTAATGTTATGAAAATGCTCAAAGACCTACAAAAAACTAAAAATATTTTATCTTTTTAGAGCCTTCAGCCTTAAAACACTAGAAATAGAACAGTGCTTATTTAGACCCGGGTATCCGTTCGCATTTAGAGTGAGCTGCCAATACCTTTCTTCCTTTCCTGCCTTGCTTTCACTTTGTTCTTTCCCCACTTGTCCCCCATTTCACCACTTTCCTGTCTTTCCCATTGCTTTTCTTTAAGCATAATCATGTGATGGTGTGCATCACACACTAAGATATGGCTACAACAAAACCAGTATTATATATACTATCTATCCATATTTTAGATGCTCCAGACCAAATATCACACTTTAGAATTTGGATTTACATGTAAAATTATTTAAAACTGTTACATACATCTGCCCCGGGATTCATGAAGCTCGGCGCAAGGATGGTGTTAGCCTTACACTGAGCATGCAGCGTAGAGATGGCGCAGCAGCACCATATGCATATTAATGAAGACGCGCTGCCGCACCGTCCACGTGCACAGGAAACGTGCATGAGTGCATGGGGCATGTTTAAGCACTGCACGGAGGAGTGAAAATGTCGGCTACAGTCACGCAACCTAAAATGCTGACTAGTACAGCCTGCTTCTAATAGTAATCACTCCTGTCAGTGTCCATGGATACTGAAATGTATGCAAAGCATACAAGAGAGTTCTGTGAACACCAAAATAAAATCACAAGAGTAAACACACAAGCACATATCTGAATGTTGAGCCCCCATCCCTTGAATAATTACATTTAAAACCCCGTGTCTGTATTTCATTGTAGTGTTGATTTTTATACCAAGTGGAAGTGAAACGCAGCGTGTTTGCAAGCTGCTGTCCTTTGCTAAGCCTAACCCAATGGTCAGAGCATTCACTTAATATCTGCCCATTCGTGGTCCGAGTTGTCCTTATCTGAACGGCCCAAAAATGAATGGGTATAACCTGGGTCAACCTACCATGTCATGAAAGATAAGTATTTGCGTGTACCTATGTGCATAAAGTACAGCATGTGGAAGACCAAATATGTTAGGGGTGGCCACAAAACCATAATGGTACCAGAGATATGTAGAGTAGGCAATGTGTACTGCTGTCTGTGCCATGGGCTAACAACCAGAGAAGGGATGCATGGTGTGTATGTGGAGTTTGGGGGGGGGGTGATGGGTAATGTAATAATCCACCAAGGGGAGACTGGGTCGGATGTACAATAGGTGAATTGGAGGTGTATAAGGGTGCAGTGGGAGAATCCAAAAGGAAATTAAAGAACATACATTCACATCCCCAATACACCCTGTCAGGTCATATTGCAAAACACAGTCCCACAAACATATGAACATTAAAATGTATGATACACATATACAGAAACGGTACCGGCTCACACCACATAATGGTTTGGCCTGAACTGAGCCATCCAACCACTACACACCTGGATACATAAAGTGAATACCCATCAGTCCCTCCACAGCACCCCCCCCTGCTGAATGTCCACCAAAACCACCCATACTCGGGCTACTAGCTTTGGCCAGCCATATCTGCACATAGTGCCCCCTACCCACATCTAGTAGACAGTCTCACCCTAAGCAGTCTCAGGCCAGCAAACTAGGTATCCCATGCATGTGTAACCATCCCTCATTTTCATAAAGCCAAAAGAATGGGGTTCATCGGTGTCCACAATTTTTGGACATCCCTCATGGGATGTGTCTGTTCTCAACATTAGACTTGGTGGCACAACATGATTTCTACCCCCGTTGACATCCAGACACAAGTCAGATTAGCAGTACTTGTCCACAACCCTGCTCAGCCTCTACCCAGTCCTGCAAAACCTATGACCTGGGATTAAACACCTGACCATGATGCATGTCTCCCCACATGCATTATCGGGAATATATACCTTTCACATGTTCCCAAGAAGCTTCCCCATAGCCATCTTCCAAATAGTACACATCCACAAATTGAATACCCTGTCCAGGTTACATGTCGTAATGATGCACACAATCCCTGTATACAAACGGTACAAGTCCCTCCCGGATGTGGATGTTCATATACATGGCCATGTATAACCCCAGATATGTAGTCATATATCTATAAATGTACATACTTATATTTGCATAGCTACACATCACACATACATGCATATAAGTAGTTGTCAAGTATGTGTCCTATTCATAAATATGTATACTTGCAAATGTATACATATGTCTCTCAAAAACATATGAACATTAACATGTACTATACCTATGTACACCAACCGACTGTCACATTTGTTGCCAGTAGTGTGGAATGCCTGCAGTAAAGTCATATAGCCTAACCACCATCCATGCAGAATGTATTACGGATGGTTTAGTGGTCAAACCAGTGACTATGGTGTTTCTGTTCCTGGGTCTAAGCCATGCAAGAGCTGCTAATTTTATATGATGCCCAGAATAATGACTGTCAGATATAGGGTGATTAAGGCACTTTCAAGCAGATGTAAGCAGGTATGCGTGTCGGTAAGTGGCAGTCATTCAACAGTATGGGAAATGTAAATAAGCATGTAGGTGTATATGCATGCGTATGTACAGATATATATATATATCCATGAAGAATGAACATGGTCACAATAAAGCATTCATAATGAATGCAAAGGAAAACAGCAGCAGAACCCCTGTATCATTTAGTGCTGTCATATCAAGCTGGCTAGAGGTGAGCAAACCTCCTGCGTCTCCAACCACAGGTAGGATGCTAACAGTGGGACTATCTTTGTCCACATGCTAAGTCTGACCTTCAGACAGGTACACGGCAGTCCCAGTCTCCAGCCAAACGAGCCGAAAACCGGAAGACTATTTGAACACCATAACCATTATATGTATGTATGTTCCAGGACTATAAACTTGGTCGTCTGAATATACTTGGAGTGCGCCAACATACGGGACGTGTCTAGAGCAGTAGAGTGTGGCGCATGTGTAGTGGTGTGGTGTTTTTCCATCTGGAGAATGAATGACTGCTGTGTTAGTGTAGTGTTGCGGCGTGTGTTCAGGTAACTATGAACCATGGGTATACATGCAAATGAGGCAGCATAGCAATAGTGTAGTGGTTAGAGCATCTGCCTAATGAGCAGACGTTGCTGGTTCAACTGCAGCACACACCATTTATATATGGGCATATTCTGACAGTTTATGCTGTATAACAATATAATACCATTGAAATGTGAACAGGGGTGACGTATCACAGTAAGAATGGAGAAGGTGTTTGCATGATGGGAAGCGGTGGTTAAATATGGCGAAACGGAACACCGCTGCTGAAAAGTTTTGTACCCATCCTTTGTCCAACGGCCCTTGTTCTGACCACAAACACAATAAACTGCCTCAGCAAGGCTCGACGCCAGGAACCTACACACCACAACCAATGTGATTTACCACTAAGCCATGGCAGTTGTACTTAACTCTGATGTTATCACAAACATAGTAGACAGCACAGTCAGTCAACAGTATGATCAAAGTAAATAATCATGGAGATGTATATGCATGCGTACACACATATATATATCTGTAACGAATGAACATTGTCACAATAAAGCATGCATAATGAATGAGAAGGAAAACAGCAGCAGAACTCCCGTATTATTTAGTGCTGTCATATCAAGCTGGCCAGAGGTGAGCAAACCCCCTGCATCTCCAACCACAGGCAGGATGCTAACAGTGGGACTAACTTTGTCCACGTGCTAAGTCTGACTTTCAAACACGTACAAGGCAGTCCCAGTCCCCAGTCAAACAAACTGAAAACCAGAAGACTATTTGAACACCATGACCATTATATGAACGTATGTTCCAGGACTCTAAGCTTGGGATGTCTGAATATACTTGGAGTGAGTCAACATGCGGGAAGGGTCTAGAGTGGTAGGGAGTGGCGCATGTGTAGTGGTGTGGTTTTTCCAACTGGAGAATGGATGACTGCTGTGTTAGTGAAGTGTTGAGGCATGTGTTTGGGTAACTATGAACCATGGGTATACATGCAAATAAAGCAGCACACCAAGAGTGTAGTGGCTAGAGCATCCACCTAACAAACGGGCATTCATGGTTCAAGTTCAACTGTAGCACATATCATTTTCCATGTGGAATGAATGTAGTTCTGCTGTAAAACTGACATAATAACATGTAAAAGTGAACTTGAGTATAGCATGGGACTTTTAACCTAATCCATTCAATCAAAGTGGTACTGTCATAATGAATAAGGCACAAGTAAGCACAAATAAGCAGCAGTAAACATATATAACAAACAGTATGCAAATCTGAGTGCGTGGGTGTAAGCAGTGCCCAGCATAGGAAATGTACATAAGTATGTACAGATGTAATATATATATATATATATATATATATATATATATATATATATATATATATATATATATATATATATATATATATATATACACACACACACACACACACACACACATATATATATATATATATATATATATATATATATATATATATATATATATATATATATATATATATATATATATATCAATGTCGTAACAATAAAGCATAGAAAAGAAATGAGAAGGGAATCAACATCAACTATAGTATTATATAGTGCTGTCAGCATATGTCATATCAAGCTGGCCAGGAATGAGCAAAGCACTGCTACTCACACCACAGGCAGGGTTTTACCAGTGGGAATAACATTGTTGATCTGCTAAGTCTACTTTACAAACAATCAGACGGTAGTCCCCAGTGGGACTACCAAAAATTGACAGCATATTTGGATCTCCGTGCATTACACAAGCAAGGGCAGGTATGTTCAAGGACTAAATGGTGGGAGAGCATAATACATGTGTTGGGACAACATACATGTAGGGCCCCTAATGCTGCGTGGAGGGCAATGTGTGGAGGTGTGTCATGGCTGGGAAAAAACGAAAAAAGTGAAGCAAAAACACCAAAATTGTAACTAGAATCCACCATATAGGTCCTTCAGGAAACGGAAAAGACGAGGTGTTTAAAAAATATACTTTAATGCACCATCCACAAACTTTTCTAACTGCATAGACACATAAATGCACTTATAGGACCAGTCATGGCTGGGAAAGCAACTGGATAATGGATGGATTGTGTGTATGCTGAACTTGGGTGGGGTAGAGGAACCATGGGTATGTGATTATGGATCCAGGCGTGTCATGGTTGGATGGCCTGGATCTAATTGGACCACCTGGAGGCCAGTAAGTTAGTTATAAGTATGTATGCATACACACATGCACACATCTATATATAGAAGTACATTCCCTGTAACATATCCATTCCATTTGCAGACAAACACATGAATGTGCCCTTACAAACCTCAACAGTAGATAGAATAATAGGCTGTGCATAAGAGGGAAGGGATGAAATAGCTAAAACGCATAAGTGTGTACAATGTCCAAAGTCAGTGCTGTGCTGAATAAATCAGATGGGAGGACTGTCTCACACAGGGATTTATCCCTGTGATCTGCCTGCAGTGGCAATGCCAAATACTAAACCGGTCTATTTGTAGAAGAATCATGCCGAACACGTACAGAATTAGTTCTCATGTGTAATGTGTATGTTACCATATAGTCAGAATAATTAATTCATTGTAGTGTCATGTTAACGGGAGTAAGTATGTAAGGAAGTAAGAGTCTAATCTTGACATAAAGTCAAGTATGTCCCATGTGGGATAATGCAAAGATTGCGATTAGTGTCCTATTGGTCACTCATGTCACCAATTTTTGTGAACTAAACATTAGGGATTCCTGAGGATACGTGTAGTGAGTCAACCAATGGGATGGGTCTACAGGGGTAGGGAGCAGCCAATGTGTACTGTTGTGGATACACAGCGAATTCAACTGGAGAATGGATTACTGCAGTGTTAGTGAAGTGTTGGTGTGTGTGTTTGGGGAACCAGGGGCCATGGGTATATGGGCATATATGCAAATGAAGCAGCACATCAATAGTGCATTAGTTAGAGCAACCCCCTAATGAACAGACATTCCCGTACCGAATCCTACTGCATCACATACCAATTACCATCAGTAATCCACACATGAACATATTGCGACATCTGTCCGCTGAATAATCTGCAAAATATTAATTAAAAGATAACTGGAGTGAAGTGTCACTGTCATAATGAATAAGGCACTAGTAAGCAGGTCAAGCATATATAAACACCAGTACGCATGTGTAAGTGCTTTTGTGGGGGGTATGTATTGCTTTACAGACACACACACACACACACACACACACACACACATATATATATATATATATATATATATATATATATATCTATATATATATATATATATGTGTGTGTGTGTGTGTGTGCGCGCGTAGATATACACAGATATACAGCTATGATAGGAAACAGCACAAGTGAGGAGCCCACGTAAGAAACATGAAACATGTAGCATGCCTTTCCACCTCCACCCCCCAGCCGGACACGGGAAACATACACGCAAACAATGTAAAGAGTCCACTGCTCCCCAGACCACAGGCAGGATACAACTTGGGGGGGACACAGTGCACCCGTGAAGTCTAATCTTGGAACACAGACTGGAGCGTCCCTTACAGGACACCCCAAAAATTGCCCAAACCAAAAGAAGGTGAGAGACTGGCCATTTTGGTCGCGATGTATACAGACTCGGAATACAAGGGTGGGGAACCCTGATGACCCATGGGCCGAGACAATTGTATGAAATGGGTTCCGTGAAGTGGAGAGTGGGCAGCATGTAGTGGTGTGTCCAGATCAGACCAGAACCCAGAGTAAGGATGGGTGCTGTTGAGGAGGCAAGGGTGGGTAAACTATGGGTAGCTACTTATGGGTCTATTTGTTCAGGTGTTGGCTGATGTGGGCCTATATGGACAGCCCTAGGGATGTAAGCGAATGTGTTCATGGGGCATAGGCTTTGCCCAATGAGCAGCCACACCCACTATGAGTCCCACTGCAGCAAAGTGTAATCTATAAGTCAAGGAATGGAATAACCAGATGTAGACGTATATATGTAGAGGTATGTGTGTGTATATCTACCCATAGCGACAGAGATAAGCCTCTCCCTCTCTGTAGTACAAATGTATACATACAGAGACAGAATACAGATACATACCCACATATAAATATATACATATGCAGACACCCATATACCCATATGTCGTTTTATATATATATATATATATATATATATATATATATATATATATATATATATATATATAGAGAGAGAGAGACAGCAAAATATAAATATACATGTATGCATACATATACAGATATATCTGTATTTAGTAATGTAAATAGATATATATATATATATGTGTGTGTGTGTGTGACAGTAAATATACACATGTATATAGCTAGGATATGATACAGCAGTTATGAGTAACATATGTTCACAGGCCATGCATATGGGGGTGAGAGGTCCAATGAACAAATTTGTAACACGTAGCATCAACCCCCCCCCCCCCAGATAGGCCGGTGAGACATACAGACACACAATAAAGGTAAACACACCACTGCTTCCCAGACCACCGGCAGGATACCACCAGTGGGAGAGACCTGTAAGGTCTAATCTTGAAACATAGACATCGATGTCCCTTGCGGGACATCAAAAATTAATGATCAGAGCCAGTCCCAGTAATGACATATCAAACCAGGCTGTAGATGTACACGGATCAGTAGGTTGTGCAAGCCTGATAACCCATGGGTCAACACAACGTACGACATGTGTCCCGACACGGGGAGAGTGGGCAGTGTTTAGTTGTGTGTTTAAACCTCATCAGCACCCACAGTAAGGATGAGTGCTGTAGAGGAGTGGCAGGTGAGGGAACTATGGGTATGCAATTATGGGCCTAGGAGTGCAGATGTTGGCTGGCAAAGTCATCTTAGGACCACCCCAGGGATGTAAGTAATATTCTGAAATGGGAATAGCTGATGCCCATACCTCCCAACCCCTAAGAGCACATCCACTGGACAGGCCATAATCCATTGGGGGGAAAATAGGGACTATACCTTTGAACTGTCCCCGATTTCCAGGGACATCCCTAATTTCGACTTAGTTTCTAACTCTGTCCCACTTAAACCCTCCTAAAACTAGTGACATTCACAAGAAAGGTAGTGAATTACACATAATGGATAACGACAACAATTAAGAGTCATAAACATCATTTACCACAGAAATTTGTATGAATTCATATGCTCTGAGTCTGCCAATGTGTCAGGTTAATAGCACCAATAATTTAAATGTGTCCCTGATGTTGTTATGCCGTGCTCCTGATTCAGTTTGTATTTTGCCCAATCGTATGAGAGGTCTGATAGGGACAGAAAACACATATTCCACTGACAACCTTAGAAAGATGATAGAATATTAGGTATGCAGTAACATGACTCGGCTGAAGGATGTGGGTTCCTAAACCCATTTACTTGTTTGTATTGAAGAGTCTTAGTTCCCATGTATTAGCGAGATGAGTGCAGATTGTAAGAGGAACACACCAATAATATGAATCAAACCCTGGACAGGCCACGGATTCCATACAGTCGAATGGCATGCCGTCGCCTAATGGGCAGCCATTCTCGATACTGTTGGCATGTATTCTGATGTAATAGGCATCACAAGTTAATATCATAGTCCTCACTCCCAGCCAGGGGTGTAAGTGTCAGATGCAAACACCAAATGCAGTGCATTTGCATGTGCGGGAGCAAGCGGGTGTAAGCCTGTTTGGCCACCAGTATGCGGATATTACACTGGTAAAGAAATGTAGAGGCTAACTGAGTGTAAGAAACTGTAACCAGTGGTTAGCATTGCTTAACACCGCACAAACCCATGCACACCCACTCACAACTGCATTAATGTGCCTTAATCACTCCATATCCAATGGCCTTGTTCTGCCCTGCAACAAAATAAATGGCCTCTGCAAGGCTCAAAACCAGGACCCTGCACACACAGCTAATGTGATTTGCCAATAAGCCATGGCAGATAAACAGACATCGGACCTTATCACAAAAATATCATCCAGTGCAGTCATTCAACAGTATAGGAAATGTATTCCATCATGTAGATGTATGTGTGAGTGTTTATGTCCAGCATATAGGTACATACATATACAGAAATATATCAGGGACATACCATGTGACAACAAAGCATTACAAACGAATGAAAAGGGAAACACCAGCGACGCCTGTATTATGTAGTGGTGTTGTCCTATGTAATATCAAGACTCCCCCAGACAGACATGTGTCATTCATACACGCAAACATTTGTACATTGGCCGTATACATCACTTTGTGCATGTTATTTACATTAATACAACAGTTCCCGTCCAATCATTATGTGAGAAAAGTACTCTTGCAAGGTGCTGTGTGTGACATCATCATCATGATAAAGGTAAATGGGGTAACCATAGAGGGACCAGTAGTGTTGTGTGTACAATGGGGTCATCTGCATCATGTGTAACTGGAACATTTAGGAGTCATGTGCATACTAGGATAGTGTGCCTGAGAGACTGGAGTGAGGACAACAGGAGTATGTTGTGATGCATATTAAAAGGGTTACATGTGTCCAGTGGACATGTGTGTGAAATAGACAGCTATGTATGGGGCAAATGTTGTTCTAGGAACCGAATGGCCTTGTGTTTCCGTAGGGTGAGAGTGGGATGTGGGGGAAGGACAGTAGGTATGCCCGTGGAGGATAGGTAGGGTAGGATGACAGACAAGACAGCATACAGGGTCAGTATATGATACATGTGGGGGGATATACCTCAGATGGGGAGGGGTATTTGGCATTCGTAAGGTCATGAGCCCCCAGATGTAAACAGTGGGACGGAGGTCCCCAGCCTTGGGCAGCCACCAATGCACCAAAACAGCAGCAAAGGTGGCAGTGCTGGGGCTGTATAGGAGGGACAGCCTCACCCAGTAAATGTGACACTCTGCCACTGAGCTGGCGTATCTGGCCTCAAAACCCCTTATTGAGCCCCCTTACACACCATGTCCAGGACCGTACAACTGTGGACATGTTCCTGTCTGGACCTGCTCCCACGGCTGACAAGCCCCATCCTCAGTGGCGGTACCACCAGAAGGTGGTGCAGAGCATACAGAGGTGGAGGTCCCAGACTGGGTCCCAGATGTGCTGGTGCCCGGTGCCATGGTCAGCTGAAGTAGGACAGGAGGTTCTGCTGGGACCTCCAAACCCATACAGCCTATGGTGTTGCAGTTTAAACAAAGATATGACTTACTAATAATCAACAGCACTCAGGATTACTTACAACAGCATGCATAGATATGACCATCAACCCAACACAACAGATGGTATACATTTGCAGAGGGAGCACAACACATGCATATATACTGCATGACTTCTGTACAAAGTGTAGAAGACGTGTGACTGCAGCTATGAACAGTGGCCCATTATTGGCATGTCACTGGAACCCCAGACAGTGTTTGTCATACCACTGTTTCATGTGACATACGTCCAGTCAGGGATGCGATGGCAGTAACACATCATTATCACTATGTACTGGCTGCAATCCTCACACTATGCTCCTGCTGTTCCCAGATGTGTGTTCAGTGAGTAACACAGGAAACAAATGGTTCCACACACTGACCTGTCCACAGATGGCCCTACAGATGGGGGTCCCTCATGAACATAGCACTGTCTTGTCAGTTGTAAAGCATGCAGAATAGCCATTACCACACACAACTTGTTAAACAGGCAGTAGTCTCAATGAAGCATAGCTACACTTACATGCTGTAGTCATGTCTGGCACATCACCCTCCTGTCTTTAGACTATTACCCCATTGTGTATGTTGTTTGAGGAACATCCAGATATAATCTGTGATACCATTTCCAAACACCAGATTCAGGTACCACTCACAGCGACTCTCATGGGCAAACACCAACATGATGTCCCTGGATATTGTACTGTGTTTTTCATGCAAAAGGCTATGGGAACATGATCACAGCTGTTCCACATGCAATCAGCTAGAGGAGGACTGCAATAGGTGCAGAGCCCATCACCTGATCATGACCATCACTTACATTACACAAGCTGCTGTTGAGCAGGTGTACACCTCCACATCCACCAGAGAGTGTGTGGGAGGGACAGACAGAGGCAAAGTACATCAGAGAAGGGCTGGGAGACTAAAACCTTAGCATCGTCTGTCACACACCTACCAGTACAGGGGTCAGATCCCTGACCGACTAGTCATTACTATTACAAGTGCATGCAGTTACTCCATGTGCCACAAAGCTGACATGTTGGTGTGCTGTAAGAACACAAATGTGTGTTGGTGAGCGACATCTGCAACAGAGATATAGTATACATACATTAGGTGTAGCACACATGGCTGTCCACAAGAACGGATGTCATTGTCAACACAACCACATTCTCTAATGGACTCACATTGACACTCTTTGCCAGGCCCACAAATACACACCCTAACTACTTAGTTTGCCACACTGCAGTAATGCACAGGTACTACATACACCACAGGGGATATCCGGAGGTTCTATGGGATAGGGCATGTGAACGTGTTTGACATCTCTTGGTATGCCAATGGGAGTTATAGTGGGAGTGACTGTGGCTGGGAGCATCATACCCCACACGCAGACACAAGGTGCCAGAACTGACATGCATGTGTGCATTGCTTCATGGGTGTGTAGTGGTCAGCTGTGGAAGATGGCTGTACAAGGCTGGATGAGGGGTAATCCTTGGCATCACACCACCCAACAATGGTGTGCAGTGTGGTAGGGGGTGTAGGGTCTGCAATGTCCCACACAGATGGGTATTGTATGAACTGCCCTGACATCCTGGATACCATTGTGTATGGCCATAGCTTTGCAATGCATGCCATGTCTGTGCTTGATAGTCCTTGACATGGACATTGCCTGGGATGTTTATATACCACATTAATGTACAGTGACATGTACAGGTGTACCTGGTTTGGCCAGCACATGTTGTGTACACAGATATGCCAGTACTGGCCTGGTGTGGCAGAAGCTGCTTATAATCAGCAGGTTGACTATGCACCTGCATTGATAGCATGATACAGGTATTCCTTGGTGTCAGTGGCATCGGTCCATACAGGGCACATGTGTACGGCATTATATGGCCCCTGTGGATCACATTTGCTGGCACCACATATATTGCAGGCATCCAGTGGGGAACATAGTGAAGGACATTGTCTGCAATTATGTGCCTATTGTACTGCTGTACAGGGTGCCATGTCCTCTGCAGCCCACTGCAATCACACCATGCCTACTATCGTTCATCAATGTGCAGGGTACTAGCAACATAGCAGGATATTCTAGGAAAGTGTGTTTGTGTATGACACATGGGTTCAGGACATATTCCGGGTACTAGCAGGGTTGCATACTTTGTTCACCAGGCCTTTTGCCAGATGTAGAAGTATGGCTTGCCAACACAGTCCCATGGCTGACTAACAGCTGTACTCCTCGTGAGGTGGGCATTGTGACATAAGACGGACGCCATATAGGAAAACTACAAAATCCGCTTCCCAAAATGTCCAGTGGTTATACACACACAGCCACTTCCACACAGGCTCTGACAGTCAAACACACACACACACACATGCACACACACACACACACACACACACACACACACACACACACACACACACACACACACACACACACACATCTGCCATGTCCTGGAATCGAATCCCTACCTAACTAGTTTATCACACTGCAGCAATACGCAGTTACAGCATGTGCTATGGAGAATACTGGATTACAGCAGTGCTAGAGGTGTATTCCTAGGTGGGTGACATCAGCAGGATTGCCAAAGGTGGTCATGTGAATTGTACAGAGTGTGCATACTCTAAAAAGCATTGTTTTTGTCTCAGGCAGACAGACACACACACACACACACACACACACACACACACACACACACACACACACACACACACACACACACACACACACAGTTGGGCTGTCTTGGAATAGAGCCCCTACCTAAATAGTTTATCACAGTACAACAATACGCAGTTACAGCATGTGCTATGGAGAATACTATGTTACAGCAGTCCTACAGGTGTATTCCTAGGTGGATGACATAAGCAGGATTGCCAAATGTGGTCATGTGAATTGTACAGAGTGTGCATACTATAAAAAGCATTGTTTTTGTTACAGGCAGACAAAGACACACACACACTTGGACTCTCTCAGAATAGAGCGCCTACCTAAATAGTTTATCACAGTACAACAATACGCAGTTACAGCATGTGCTATGGAGAATACTGGGTTACAGCAGTCCTACAGGTGTATTCCTAGGTGGATGACATAAGCAGGATTGCCAAAGGTGGTCATGTGAATTGTACAGTGTGTGCATACTCTAAAAAGCATTGGTTTTGTCTCAGACAGACACGCACACACACACACACACACACACACACACACACACACACACACACACACACACACACAGTTGAATTCTCTCGGAATAGAACCCCTACCTAACTAGTTTATCACACTACAGCAATACGCAGTTACAGCACACACAACGGAGAATACTGGGTTACAGCAGTCCTCTAGGTGTATTCCTAGGTGGGTGACATCAGCAGGATTACCAAAGGTGGTCGTGTGAATTGTACAGAATGTGCATACTCTAAAAAGTATTGTTCTTGTTATAGGCAGACAGAGACACACACACACACACACACACACACACACACACACACACACACACACTTGTACTCACTCGGAATAGAACCCCTACCTAACTAGTTTATCACACTACAGCAATATGCAGTTACAGCACACGCTACGGAGAATATTGGGTTACAGCAGTCCTAGAGGTGTATGTCTAGGTGAGTGACATCAGCAGGATTGCCAAAGGTGGTAATGTGGGTTGTAAAGAGTGTGCATACTCTAAAAGCATTGTTACTTTCTCAGGCAGGCAGACAGACACACACACAGTTGACCTGTCTGGGATTAGAACACCTACCAAACTAGATTAACACACTACAGCATTACACAGTTACAGCATGTGTCATGGAAATTACTGGGTTACAGTAGTCCCAGAGGTGTATTTGTAGGTGGGTGACATCAGCAGGATTGCCAAAGAAGGGCATTCCAAGTGTACTGCGGGTCATACATGTCTGTTACCTGCATGTACCCGCTGCTTACTGTCACAAAAACACATTTATACCTGCTTACAACTCTCTTATGCAGTCTTAATTGACAGTATCAACAAGGCTTGCAGGTCCTGAACCCCGGACCATGCACACTGAGGTCACTGGATGTACCATTAAGCCATCTGGGTTGTACACATGTTGCATGGAGTCTATAATGCACATCCTACCACAGGTATTCCACAGTAATGAAAATAAATGGGTCAGTTCCCTTGTGTACATATGTACAGTACCATTGAATGTACTGTACTCTGTGAAACAACAGAGACAAGTCTACATCTTTACAACTGTCATAAGTACATATATATATATATGCACCTATGGGATATGTACACACACACATATATATGCATATACACAGCCATAGCCATATATATATATATATATATATATATATATATATATATATATATATATATATATATGTATATACATGTCTGAAAGCCCTTTGTGACATAGAAGTGTTCCAAAGGAACTGATGTGTACACAAAACAGAGGCATCGCCTGTGTCATAACATTTAAATCATAAGCAGTTCACCAGAGAAGGGATGGTTGTTGTGTATGTGGAGTTGGGGTAGGGAATGATGGCTATTGTAATCTACCCCAGGGATTGTGGAGTTAGGGTGGCGGAATGATGGGTATGGACCTACACCATGGTCACCATGTCTGTGACACTGCTCGACAGTGGCACAGGAAAATAACATACCCAACTGTAGTCATGCATGACCGTTTATTCTTTAACATTCCTAACTATGTAATACTTTGTAGACACCCGTCACCAGGGTTGGCTATCATGGTGTGCTAAAAGACATTACACATGTGTATGCCTTGCTACAGGGTAGTCACACACACAAACACGCACACACATGCCAGTATTGCACATACACATCATGCCTATGTAAAGGTAACTAGTACAGTGGTATGCAGTTGGGGTATGTGTCACAGAACACATACACTTACACTAACTGATTACACATCTGAGCTGGGTGACATCAGAGGACTGATTACTTGCAGTGGGGAGGGGGGAAGAGAGAGGTTTAGCAGTTGACAAGTATAAAGGCCTGTGCAAAAGGAGGTATTGCTTTGGAATGCAGCAAAACCCGCTGCCATCACAGGATGCCGACACATGTACACACACAAGCGCACTCATCCATTTGCTGACACACACACACACTCAGGCTTTTGCTAAGACACACACATGCACACAGGCATTTGCTGTCACACACACAAACACAAGCACACAGTTGCCAGTGGTGGGATCAGAACTCCTGCCTATCTAATGTTCACAATTACAGTACTACGCAGTTACAAGATGCGCCACAGAGATTTCACATTCCAAGGCAGTCAGACTGCCCTTCTACAATTGAGCACAACCCCAGGGAGACTGACAGTCATGAAGTACATAGCTGTAGATCTGTGTTTAAAGTAGGTATCCATTACAACCTGTATGCACAAACTAGACACATCGTCCACAGGTAGGCCTGAGAGGTATAGTTGTAGCACAATAGGAACCTGAACCGGAGTATGGCCATCTGTGGAATGGACAACTACTATCACTATACAGGGTTACAGGGGGCATGCTCATACACTTAGTAGCACAGGGCTGTTTGGGATGCACTATGACTACAACTACACAAGGGCATACTGGGCATGCTCATACACTTAGTAACAAAGAGCTTGTTGGATGCACTGACTCAAATTACACAAGGTGGCAGTGGGTACGCTCATACACTTAGTAGCACAGGGCTGTTTGGGATGCACTCCGATTCTAACCACTGAAGGCCACAGTGTGCATGCTCAAACAATTACATGTACTGCACACATTGTAATGGACTCCTATTGTAAACACACAGGTTAACAGCTAGGTACATCTTACCTGTCAGCATATATGCACATCATACTGGTTTACTATCTGATACCTGTATGTGGCCTGTAAATGATATATCTGTGTCTGTGTTGTGTGATACACATGCATACATGTACATGAAGTACTGACATACATATGTTATGTATACACATTCATGCATGTGTGGATGTGACAGTCAATAGGTTACCTTGGTCACACAGGTGGATGCTACCCACAGCATGTGTCACACACCTTGCTGCCCTGAAAGGCATACATTGATAGCAGGGTGTGGACAGTGGCATTATATGTGGAACAGTGACATGTGCAAGCATAATGTGTGAGCCACCTTGTGCAATGGTACTGAGGTGCAGGTGACAAGATGACCTCTCCCGGCTGTGGTAGTAGTTGTCATTATTACCGGGCCTGCTAGCCTAAGTATATATCCCATTGGTCATATACACAAGTTCTGCCGCTGTCCATCACCTTACATGGGGCATTTGCTACCAAGCACATTAATGCCATGCACAGTGATGTCATGGTATGGGTGGCAACTGCTAGATCCAAACAATGAGCCAATGTCCTGCTGTTATTATGAGGTCATCCAGTGTCTGTCATTCCTGCCTGTCATGACCGTACAATGAGCCTTCAACACAAAGCAAATGCATCCATGTTACACACTGTGTATGGATAATATCTAGGTTGCATTTACCCATGTAGCCGCATTCCAAGGCAAATGCCCTACACACAGAAGTAACACCCTGACACCTACATGACAAGTGAATTGGATGCCTATGCTAACCCATGTTAGATGTGTGGCTTTAGTAATCCATTAGCTCAATGTAAAACCTACAATGGGGAATACTGACATCTGTGCAGTGAGGAACACCTGGCCGAAGGCTCTGTAGTGCACAATTGCACTATGACCATATAACTCAGATCCAGACTTGTGGGTCAGGTGGTGGTGTACACATATTCATTAAGGCTACTCACATATACGGACCACTACTCCGACATAACGCATCACTGATGAGTCAGGTATAGGTGACAGTGGCAAATGCAGCATTCTAGGTTGTATCCACATATACATCCACCACCTTGTTCCTAGACTACCAACACACATTCATATGTGGTATGACATAGTATGGTAGACCAAAAGATAACCCTCGATTGGTGGACAGTACCTAGGCCTACATCAACTGTTCAATGTACCCATGTACAGACATAGCTGCATAATGTGTTATGCAATGCAATAATAACACTGTTTATAACCTGCTCAGTTGTACACATACCAGAGCCCCTCGGATGTTGTCAGCATTAACATGGTTGACTGTTGCTGTACACCGGTAACCAACACCCTCATGGTCGGATATGACCTAACCGTACCTGCCCTGGATATGTACATCCCACACTCATGCAACATATATCACATTACCATAGCTTTCATTTACCTTTCTACATACAGGTGGCTACAGCCATTACACACATGCACATGGCAAATAGCATGCTAACAGTACATAAGATTCAATATCTATGTTTACAGAGGTAATATCCCTTCTCTACTGGTCACCCATGACACCTATCATATCATACAACACCTCATGTGGGCATGTATGCCTTTAGACATGTCCACCTAATGCAATGCCTACAAACATACCCAAATAACAGGACCATAGGTTCATAGGTTGGTACTAGACTATCAGCCCTAGGGCCTATACAAGTCTAGCCATAACAATTCACTGGATATTTCTTCCCACAATATTTACTTCTCTGGACCCCTGTCTAGCAGGGCAACTGACATGATCCCCGGGGTGAATTTCCTATCTCCCATCCAATCATCAAGGTTCCTTTTGAAGAGGGCCAAGGAGGCAGTCTGCTTGACATGTATGGGCAGTCTGTTCCAGAGTATGGGGAGTCTCTGGGTCAGGAACCTATCCCTCCAGCATATTTTGTTCATTGTGATGACAAGGTTTATATCCCTGGAGCATGTGGCTCTGAGGGATTGGGATTTCTTTAAGTGGAGCATGTCCAACAGCTCAGGGTTTGACATGGCCTTGTATGTTAAGCAGGGGTTGCCTCTGAGTAGATGATATGCTACAGAGTATAGCTGGAGTTTTTTTAGACGGTCAGCATATGGAATCTGCTTTAGGCCTGTGATTCTTTTAGTGAGGTATTTCTGTGGCTTTTCCAGCTGTTGCAGATGTCTTGTGAGGTACATACCAAATGGGGCATTATACTCTATTATGGGTCTAATGAGGGATGAGTACAGTGGGACAATGACCTCCTTTTTTTCTGGATGAAAAGCCCTTAGTGATGAGGTGTGCCACATAGAAGGATTCCCTGACTGTTGTGGCGATGTGGTTATCAAAGGTGAGACCACTGTCCACCTGTGTCCCTAAATTTCTCATCACACTTTTGGTGTTTAGTGTACTGCCACCTATGTGGTAATTCATGGGTACATGTTTTTTTCCAAAGGGGATAACTATACATTTCTTGGCATTAAGCTTGAGCCCATGGCTCTGGCACCAGGCATCTGTTTCTGTAAGGCCCTTTTGTAGAATATCCACATCATTTCGGGATTCAATAATGGCTCCTAGTTTGCAGTCATCTGCGAACTTTGTTAGCCAGAGTCCCTAAGTGTTGGCGTGTACTTCAGAGAAGTAGATGCCAACCAAGAGTGGTCCCAGGACTGAACCCTGAGGTACTCCACTTGTCACTTGTCTGGAGCTGGATTTGGAGTCGGCTACTTTTACAGTCTGGCTTCTGTCAGTAAGCCAGTTGGCAACCCATCGATTGACGTAGGGATTTATGCCCAGCTTAGTAAGTTTATCTATGATTCCAGAGTGGGGGATGGTGTTGAAGGCCTTGGCAAGGTCCAGATAGGCTGTGTGGACTGCCTTACCCTCATCCACAGCTTTGGAGATTGATTCAAAGAAGTCAATCAGGCTCAGGAGAGAAGATTGGCCCTTCACAAACCCAAACTGGCTGGGGTCCAGTGTTTGAAGGTTCCCAATGTCTTTGTTTATAAGTTCCATGATAATGCGTTCCATGCCCTTGCAGATAAGGCTCATCAGATTGATGGGATGGTAGTTCCCGGGATCCAAGGTGGATCCCCCCTTGTGGAGTGGGATAACTGTAGCTGTGCGCCACTCAGTGGGCATGAAACCTGAGGTGAGGTTATGATTAAACATGACACTTAGGTGAGGTGCCAGGTCATTTTGTAGTTCATGTAGTACACAGCCTGGGATGTCATCTGGTCCCATGGATGCTGTATTCTTAGCTTTGGAGAGTGCAGTTTCTACCTGTGTGGCCGTGATTACCAGAATTTGGCAATCTTTTGGTATTGAGATGGGTCCTTTAGGGGGTGAGAAAGGGGTGAAGTTGACACGAAATCAATCTGCCAGGATATTGGCAATATCCTTGGGATCAGTATATTTAATGCCATTCTGTTGAAGCTCAGAGGAGATCTGAGCATTGCCATTTAGATTCTTGACATAACTATAGAATGTGGTTGTCTTTGGAATATTTGGCAATTTTATTTTTGTAACTAGCTTTTGAGGATTTTATGAGGGATCTCAGCTTCTTACTGAGGCTGGCGAGGGAGTTTTTTGCATCCTGGGATTTTCCTCTTTTCTGCAACAGTTTCTTCCTTCTGTTGTATAGTTTGTTTATAGCAGGGGACCACCAGATTGCCTTCCTTTTTTGGAGGAGAGCATCTTGGTCCTACTTGGGATGTCACAATTCATGCACAAGTGGATGTGGTCGTACAGTGCCTTAGTGTAAGATTCTGCAGTTGAACTTTCCAATCCCGTCTGCATGGGTGTCATGAAGTTTGTCACTTCTGACTTCAGTAGCATAAAGTTGGCTTTGGAGAAGTTTTTTAAGGAGGTTTCCTTACTGGAGGGTGGGGGTGGGATGTGGATGTCAAGGGTGATTTGCTTATGGTCAGACCTGACCAATGAGGGGGTGACCACTGGTGTGGAGCATCTATCTCCCATGTTGGTAATGACCAGGTCTAGGATATTGGAGACCCTGGTGGGACAATGAATTAGTTGATCCAGGGTGTTTGAATTTATGAATTCCAAGAACCGTTGGGAAAAGGAGCTGGTACCTGAGTAGTTTTCCCAGTTAATGGCAGGGTAGTTGAAATCACCCAGTATTAGGGTGTTTGGTTGTATCTTAATATTTTCCAGTATGTTTAGAGAGGTGTAGTGAGAATCTTGGGGCATGGTGGGGTATCTGTAGCAAGCTACAATTTGGATTGTAATCTTACCTAGTGTTAGTTGCAGCTGGAGAATTTCAGAAGCATTGTGTTGGGCAACTAGCCTGGAGGTGTGAATATCCTTGGTGAATATGGACACTCCTCCACCTTTAGTGTTTTGGTCTTGGTTTTGTGGCCAAAAAGTGTGGTAAGAGTTGTAGCCTGGTATTGCAGGGGTGCTCTCTGGAGCCTTGAACCAAGTCTAAGTTATTGCACAGATATCGTTCTCCATTTTTAGGAGTGCCTTGAGAGAGTGCATTTTGAGGTTTAGACTTGTAGCATTGAGTAGCATTACCTTCAGATTTTGCATACTTGTATCTGTTACGGTGGTGGTTTTGTCCTTTAAACCTTGCCTAAAAAAGACACTATAGGGGTGGCAAGAGCTTTAGCCAGTAACCTGAATCCCAGGGGTGACAGGCGAAGACCATCTCTGGCAAAGCATCATGGTTTGTCGATCATGTCTTCCCAGGCAGACAGATACTGGATCCCCTTTGAATGACACCAGAAGCTTAGCCAATTGTTGAAGTCACTCATTTTGTCCTTATATTGTGGTATCATTCTGGGCGAAGGCAGGATGCTACTCAGGGCTAGTGTCATACCTGCCCAGGCCACATGATCCGAGAGCTCTTCCATGTCTCTTTTCATGCAGTCCAGGGAGGTACGTCTCAAGTCATTCACTCCAGCATGGACAATGACAGAGTCGTATTTGTACTTGTTGTGGAGTGACTTGAGTCCATGCATTATGTGGCGGATCCTGGTACCTGACAGGCAGCTGACTGTAATTTTCTCCTTGTTCAGCCTGGTGAGTGGGACATCAGTTGCCTGACTATAGAGTCACATACGACTAAAGTGTTTGGTACATTGTCTTGCCTTAGGGGCTGTTGTTGGGTGGCACACTGGTATTGTGAGCTATGTGTCACTTTGGTTGTGACTGGTGTTTGTTTGTGTTTCAGTTTCGGAAGTCCTTGTTGCTTGGGCAGGTTAATGTTAAGGGCCTCCGCATATGTGGATTTAGTGTTGCTATGTGTGGGTATTGACAGGCTCAGGGAAATCCAGCTCTGCACTGTATGTTCCTGAGTAGTCACAGGTGATATGTTCATGACATGTACAGCCATGTATGGCCACAGCTCCTACATATACCTCATGTCAACAATTGCAAGCCATGCATGCTGTGTGCTGTCTGGACATTAGCCTTAGTACCACAATAGACAGTACATGCTGGGGTGAGATGTTTCCAAGCCACAGATGCTCGGCTATGTTTCACACATGGCGTGGGGAAGGTGTGGAATGTATCCTCTTGACCTGCTAGTGGACGTACTGATGTGGACCGCATATGTGTACATGTATTGCTGTTTGTGTAGATTCCATGTGTGTGCAGTGTCTGATATCTGAAGGTGACTGTTGTCTTAGTACATCATGCTGTTGCAATACAGCCTCAACATTGCCAACTGTAGATGGTGATATGCTCTAAGTGCAATAAGCCATACATGAGGTATGGACGGATGTTTGGACATGACTACTAAGTGGTGGGGCTTCTTTGCAGATGAATGATTACTGAGGACAGCTTACTGGTGTGTTACAACCAGGCCTACATTAACCTGTGTACCTGCTAAGGTCAGGTTTTGTTAACTGAAGTGGAAGACAGACAATGTAGAATGCTGTAAGGGTGACACCGTAGGCAAACCCCATGACACCTGTAACAGTAACACCTCCCCTGTGCATATATTGTACATATATCAGCACAGTTGTCATAGGAAAGAGTCAGTAAGCATTGAACTGGATGTGATAGTGCTGTACTGCTGTAGTACCTATCATGAGATAGCCATGTGTTTGATTCACAATACTGGCACGTGTGGGTGTGTGTCCATATATGTCACATATGGTTGGGAATACATCCCACATGTTAGCACTCTCCTGAACACTGTTGGTGACACCAGTACAGAGTGAAGTGTAGAAAGAAAGCCATAGGCAGGTGGTTGAGCCACACACATGTAAAGTGTCTGTATGTGTGTGACATAGATGTATATCTTTGTGAATGCTGGTGTGTGTGTGTGTGTGTGTGTGTGTGTGTGTGTGTGTGTGTGTGTGTGTGTGTGTGTGTATGTGCATGGCTGTCCAGTTCCGGGAGTGAGGCTGTATCTTACCATAGTGGAATGTTAATGCCCATTCCCCCCATCCACTCAAAGCAGTGAGCATGCCTGTTGATAACAGTAATCGTAAACGGGCATACTAACCGCCTGTTAACATGTATGCCCTGGGGTGTGACCTGTTGTTACATAGCCTACTGATGGACCCCCGTCCCCACATACACTCACTGCACTTTAGTATCCCTGTTGATGTCCTCGATCTTAGGACATTCCAACTACCTGTACATGTCTAATCTCTGTGGCGCATCTTGTAATTGCGTTGTACTATAATGATGATATGCACATAGGCAGGAGTTGACATCCAAACACTGGCAACTGTGTGTGTGTGTGTGTGTCAGAGTGTGTGTTACTGTGTCTGGTCTCCCTGAGTGTGTGGGTTTGTCTGTGTTTGCATGCTGTCATGGCAGTGGGTATTACTGCTTCCCAATGTGATGCCACTATTTCCAGTAGCCTTTACCCTTGTTATCCAGCACACCACACTTTTACCCACTCCGCGCTCCAGGTAACTACCTGTGATGTCACCCACTATGGATGCGACAGCTCTGAACACAGTAGCTTACTACACAGCTATCATGCTCTTGAACCATTAGAACAGTAAACATATTTAAAACATGGGAGAATATAACTGTGATGTGGAAGCTACAAAGTGCATGCAGGTATTGTCATACAGACCTGTGGGTAGTCAACATGTACATATGGGACTCCTGCATGCACCAACATCCCCCAGCACATGCAAGTACACCTGAAGGAGGAAGGCAGAACATCAGGATCAACATGCTGTTAGTGCTGTTACACATGATGCATGCTGTCAAACATACAAAATGCATTCCAATGCATTCCAAAACTCCAATACATGTTATGTCTGCTGCCTGCTAACACTACTCATCAATAATATCCTACAATTGTCTACCTAGTATGTTCACCCTGTGCATCAGACCATATGAACATGTCCCTGCACCGATGGTGTGGATGACAGGGATGCAACACAGGCATCATTATATGCACAGGGTGATAATTTTTGCCAGAGGCCTGGACTGTGCCATTGGATGACATTATGCATGTGTGTTAGGGCCTGTGATATCATTCGGCTTTTGTGGATGTTATTCGTGTGAGTGTTGAGGTGCTCAACATTTGTTTCCAGTGTGTGTGTATGCATGCACACAGGTCTGGCATGAGGCTGGCCTACACAGGGGTAATATTGACAGCTGCAGACTGTACAAGGCAGGTGTCACAGTTCACAGTGTCCAGCCATGGCCACATGACCTGTGCCTGCCAGGGGTTGCATGGGCACTGCCAAGCAGAGGTCCAGACTGGGTACCATTTGATGACACATGTCCACTGGAATCATGTCCCTCTTGGGACTGTCCAGGACCACGTGCACATGACCTGCTGCATCCTGGTGTGGACTGCACAGCACCAGCAGCACTGCTGCTGCTACCGCCACTATGGGAGGGGGCATGTCCAGTAGCATGTTCATGTAGACCTTCAACAGGTGATGTAGCTGGCCTACGTCCACGTGCTCGACGTCTCGCTCCCACCAGATTTTCCAGCACAGACATTCCGCTCTCGAGGATTGACATGCCACGGTCAAGGACTCCCACCATGTCACTCAATCGTGTATCCATAACATCTGCAAGATGATGGTGAGCATTTGCAAGTGCCTGGATGTTGTTGGTTAATGAATGGACAGCAGCCTTCTGAAGCCTCAGACCATCTCTGTTGTGCCATTTAGCACATGCCTGTGCCTCCAGTACAGCCCGAAACATGCTTCTGGTGACACCAGCTGATGTGTTTGGTCCCGCAGGGGCATGTTGGCCAGTGGTCCTCCTACGAGCAGCACTGGGCACATGCCTGTGTGGGACATCACCTGTCTGTTGACTGGGAGCATGGTGTGCAAGTACACCTTCCATAGTCACCACACTTCCCTGTTCCATGCTAAAACCCGTCAACTGTGCTTCCTCTATGGCCGGTGGTGATGGGGTATGTGCAGGCAGGGGATCTGTGTGCGAGGATGAGGGGGAGACTGGTGGAATGGCAACCAAAGGCACAGATTCAGCCCCTGACAATCCTGCCTGTGCCTCAATCATACTATCATCATCACTGCTAGAGTCTGTGGTGATAATAACATCAGGTGGACCACAGGAGGGCAATGCACCTCCATCAAAACCTGTGAGGGGAAGACAAGAACTGTACATTACAAGTTATACCAGACACACACACACACACACACACACACACACACACACACACACACACACACACACACACACACACACACACACACACACAGACACACAGACATGTACACACACAGACACACACAGACACATACAGACACACAGAGACACAGACACACACAGACACACACAGACACATACTCTACATGCATGTGATATGGCGGATGGCATTCAGCATAGACAATTATAGTTTCAGCTTAGGCAGTTATATTGGTAGTCATCATACATCCCTGAGTTGCACACAACAGCATGCATGTGGTATAGCAGATGGCATGCACCTTACATAATTATAGTGGTGGTTAGCATACATACCTGTATTGCACCCTTTGTGTTAGTAGCCTATGCCCCATACCTGCAACACAGTGTATGCACTTTGCACCATTGCACTGTACTACCATGGTGTGTGCAACATACACCACATGTTAACGGACCATCGCTGACTTTTGTACATCTGCCACCGATGCTTTGTGTTGGCAACCGCCCCTGTGTGTGAGGACATGAGCAGTAGGGTATGTCAACTGCATACTATGTTTGCCTGTGCCCTAGCTTGCATATCTTCCCAAAAGCAGTGCATGTCTGTTCAACATTATTCTGCCTACCCCTGAGCTGAGTGTAGACATTGTGCATGTGGCTATGCACACATGTTTGACATGGCTGTCCCTACTTTGCAATGGTGCCACAGACCAGCACAGGTGGACAGTACACCAGCCTGCTGTGTGGCGTATGACCTTGCCAATCACATGTAGTATGACATGTCTTCTGCTGACATGTTGAATGACATGCATACATGTGTAACACAATGGTGTCCTTTCCAATCTACAGTACGGTAATGGTGTCCCAATGCAGGTACGTGTTATACTAACATGGGCATTCAGCTGATGCAATGTTGTCTGTCCACCCTACATATATGCAGGGACATACTGAACATTGAGCTGATGTGCATAGCCATTGCAGGGCATCATGTGGCTTCACAATTGCTATACAGTGTGAGGTACTGGCATGGTTCATAGCCATGACTATGTTGACATGCATTACATATCTAATGTGGAATGTGACCCGCATCACTGAGATGTATGCACAATAAACCCTAATGGTGAATGTGTGACTAAGGTCACAGAAGAGTATAAGGATGACACCCCTGCACATCTGCAACCATATTACTGATACCTGCTAACTATGCCCACACATGGCTAACGTACAAGTTCTCTATGTCCCACATGCCATCTGTATACCTCACACACATGAGGAGCAAGCATGACAGTGATGTCTGACACCAGCAAGGTGAATCTACTGTATCTGTAGCAGGATGTGGATATATGTGTATGTTGTGCAACACATGTATGTATTTGGATACTTTATAGGTGTATGCTTCCATGTCATGACACACTCCAGATGTTCAGGACATGTTATGTGGTGGTTTCATGTTATGCCTGCACAAGCTGTGCACAGGCCTGTCTGATGTTTTGTGTTTCACATCTGCAATAGCACCATTACACAAAGGCCATAGTTGTATTGTGTTGAGCCAATGTACAACAGGGTGTAGACACATGTACATCACTTCTACTGTGTGCTTTGCTTCATGTCTCTGGCCATCCTCCATGGCCATGTGTACACATGTGCAGTTCAATGGTTGTGATGGCCATCGTCTTTCACATGTCAGTGTTATCCCATATGACATACACCCATAGATGTCATATGCTCCACTGAGGACAGGGTTATGCAGACAAAGGGTGGTATATATGGGATGTGAGACTTGTTTCACGGGATAGTTGACTATTGTTGCAGTCGGCACACTACATGTCATGGACATGTTTGATAGCATATGACAGTGTGTGTGACATTCATAGCAAGGGTATACTCCACAAGGTTGTATCCTGTGGGCCGGCCATACTTCAGCCCCAACATATTAAGTGTGTGTGCACACATATGCTCTCTGTACAGTACTGCTCGTATTCCCAATGTGTGTAATGCTAATATGTAGTACCTGTCCCTACAGTGGAACACACCTCCACCATTGTATTCACTGTTGTCCACACATCTGGCAATGACAGTTTGGATGGTTTAGTGTAGGTGTTTCCAATAGTCTACAATTGTTTCACATAGGTAAACAGTGTGATGCATTGCAGGTCTGACCAGTGTCCATTACCAGGATCACCATACAGTATGTGTATGTGTGTTATGGCAGATAGCATTAATTAATATGTTCTGTGCAGTATCAAGCCTGGTAAATAATAACAATCTCACCTGACACAGGATGCTGTCGCTGCAAAACATCAGATGTACCTAAACAGGGGTGTTACAGCAGTAAGATTATCCACATGTGTGGTAGCTACAGGGTGCAATGTCTATGTTAGCACATAAGCCAGTACAATACACTATCCTATGGAGTATGCACATCTGTGCATACATAGAGTAGCATACATGTGTGTATACATGCCTTGCATATGATGTTACATTACATATTGTACAGTAACGCATGTAACTATGTGATATATGGTTGTGTTTTATGTGCAGTAGTGACTTACCAGGCAACTTCAGGCTCGATGGTTGAGAGACACCCACCTCCACAATACCAGCTTATGCTTGTGGATGGAGGCCTGCAGGTATCCCCAGGTTAGCCAGTTGCTCCTTGGTAGGTGTGAGTAGGGGCTGGGTGAGTGGCCTCCCACCTGTTGCACCTTGTTCCCTGGTGATTGCATTTGCACGCTGTTTCATCCATCTTATCTGGTTAGTGCAGTGTCGGCGCACCTGCTGATAGGTGCGATTGTGACCGCCAACATCATTTACCCTCCTGCAGAGTTCCTCCCACAGGGCATCCCATTGCTGTGCTTCCTGTGGTATGGCTGAAGAGCACCGTGCAGTTGTCGAGGAGGTATAGGACAAGGACCTCATCCTCCAAGCAGCTGTATGGCGGCAGGCAGGTACGGGGCATACCTGGAAGACATAACGATGGAGACAGGTCACAGTAACTCACAGAGAAGTACAACAGTACAGCTGAACATACATGTGTATCACATTTATTACATTTACAAATACGTCTTTGTAGATCTACATGACACTAACAGCACTAACATGTATAAGTCACACACATTTGACACCTACTGGTAATGTGATGTTATCGCCATATATGTGTGTGTCATGTAATGACATTGCTCATACATCATGTGGATGTTGTATTGACGTGGGCATGTCTGTTTGACTGTATTGGTGTCTTTACCTATATCAGCACATGCCTGGATGTGTTCACATTAATGAAATTGACCTTAATGCTGTGTATATGCCACATATATAGTCATACATGATGTTAGGGACATGACCTGTGACCCTGCAGACTTGCAAGCATGTATGTGTTTTGCCATATACATCTACATGGCACTGTACAGCTGTGTAGCATCCTGCCATGTAATGCCTGTGTTTTGCATGTGTAATACATGGGACAATAGCTAGCCTGATGGTATTCGCAGGGTTGGGTATCAACTATGGCATGTATGGCCATAGTGATGTGGTAGGCTATATGCCCTGGGCCATTTATGAGCCTAGACAGACAGGTTACCTAGCTGTAGGCAACAGACAGGTAATATTCAGTGGCCAGTTCAAGCAGTGCCACAGAACTGATACACATGGTTACTGGTATGTTTGGCATGCGGTCATCACACCATGTCACAGGGAGGGGCGATGTGCATCTCCGCTGGATAGGGATGCATAGCATGGCAAGTCTATGTTAAGTGTATGGGACAGGGATCTGTCAGGCATGCTGTGATCCTTGTACTAGACAGGTGGATGTCCATGATGTATGTGTTTAATTGGGATCAGGATGTGTTAAGTGTAGCATGTCCAGCACCTGTGGGTTGGACATGGCTTTATTCAGGGTAGGCTGCATGCTACATAGTGCAGCTAGGACTGTGAAGGGTAGTGTAGGCCATGTAAACATGGGCAATAACCCTTAAAGGAAATATGTGATCTATTATGGGCCACATGGGAGTTGAGTATGGCTGAGCAGTTATCTCTTTATTCCTGGATGGCACCCTGTCATGATTAAGGGTGCCACATACGGCTACCTGTCTTTTGTGGTGATGTAACTATCAAAGGGAAGTACTGTCCATCTGCATCTCATGCACACAGTTGCCATTATGTTGAACGCTGACTAGGTGGTAGTTAATGGGTACAGGGTTTGTAACACAGGGGATGACAATGCAATACTTAGCTGTCAGAATGTGGCCATACATCACACACCACACATCTGACACACTAAGGCCCTTCTGTGTGTTGAATGCAGCACACAATGAATCGACTATTGCTCCTAGTTCATAGTCATTTGCAGACATCAATAGTCTGATGCCTTCTGTGTTAGTCTATGTGGTATAGATACCAAAGAAGGGACGTACCAGGAATTACCCCTGTATTACTGTGGCTGGCACTGGTTTGATGTGCGGTTATTAGTTGGACACCCTCTGTAGTGTGGGTTCTGCCAGCAGTCCAGTTGCCAAACACTCCTGTGCCATAGGTATATACACCTAGTTTACTGAGTGTAGCTGGAACACAGTATGGGTGATGGTGTCGTATGACCTGGCAAGGTCATGATATGCAGTGTGAATCAACCCTACTGTCATCTACATCTGTACCGAGTACATCAATTACACTGACCATGGTTCATGGCCGTACAGACCAGACTCAGCAGGGTAGTTGTGCACTGTGTCCCATTATCAATGGTGTCTCCCCCTTTGTGGGGTGTGATAACTGTTGCTGTGCACCATTTGGTGTGTACACAGCCTGACATGGAGCTATGATTGAACATGATGAGTATGTGGATAGTTGAATGTTCTTACATTTGTGTAGGATACACCCTGGGATGGTGACAGGTCCCATGAAAGCTGTATGTATGGCAATAGAGATTGCAGCTTGTATCTGCATAGTCATTAGTACAGGGGCCCTGTAGTGTACATGGATATATTACTAAGTGTACCTGTTGGGGGTGGGCGGTAGGTGGGAATGGGTTTAGGTTCTCCAAGGCCCTATCAGGATGGGCGAGTGCTACTTTTGTAGGCGCAATACTTCCCATGCCATAGTGCTGTGCAGCACAGCAGGTCTTGTCATTGCCATTACGATTAACGACACAGCTATAGAATGCACTGTGCTTGGCCTCATAATATGTGGCTGATTGATTTCATGGTAGCTTTGCGTGGTTTCATATGGTGTATCTGCATCTTACTGAAGCTGAACAGGGATCACCTACACTCATGTGTGTTCACTCTTGCAACAGTTACTACCATCTGTGGTACAGCTTAAAGCATGGTACCACCAGTTTGCGTACTTGTTTGTGTTGGGTTGACTCCTGGTTCTGTTTCAATGGCACAATCACTGCACATAAGTGACTGTTTAGGTTTCATTTGTGTAGTATTCAACATTTGCACATGCATTGTCCATCTGCATGGGTGCCATGGCACTCACCGCTCTGCTTTTAGGGAACATACCATTGACATTGGAGACTAACTATGTGTAGCATACTGTTAGCCCTGTTTGTGTGACTACTGTGATCCAGGTCAGTGGGATAGCTGGAATCCAACATGCATTGAGCGCAGGTAATGGTACATGAGGAGTCTTCACAGTTCATAATGGAATAATTGAGAGTAGCCAATAGTATGGTTTTGTCTCAGACCTATTCTTCCCCATTACAGCACATTATGGCAGTTGGGAAGTCCGCGGCCTGGTGGGTGACCTGTCTCAAGGTGCATTTTGAATTCCACTGTGGCACAAAGGTAGTTGCTCAGCATAATGCATCTAATGTTATGCAAGTGCAATTAGTGTGGGGGTGTACATATCCTTCAGGAATATGGACACACCTACGGTTCGTGAGTTCCAATAAAGGATAATGGGCAAAAGGAGAGGTATGTGTTATTACATGGTCAAGCAGGTGTGCTCTCTGGAGCATTGAAACATGTCTCAGCCACTGCCCAAATATGTTCTCCATGTTAGGGATTGACTTATGTGTGTCTTTATAGTGTTTCTGACATATATCATTGTGTAGCGAGACCCGCAGTGTATTGCTTGGCTGTCCCTGTAACAGCAGTGGACCCTCACCTGAACCGTGCATGATGAAGGCACTATACGGGAAGCATGAGCCCTAGGCTGTATTCAGATTCCCAGGGGTGTCAGGTGCAGGCCATGTCTGGCAAAGTATCATGGTCTGTCAGCCATATTATCCCAGGACGACAGATACTGGATACCCTGCGACATGCACCACTACACTACACAATTGTGGAATACAATCCTTTTGTCCCTGTACTGCAGTATCATTCTGGCCAGTGGCGGAATGCTACCCAGGCCTTGGAACATATCTGCATGGCCTACAAGACCTGACAGTTCCTACATGTGTTTCCATGCTGTCCAGGCTACTGCATCACAGGTCCTGCACAACAACATGGAATATGCCAGAACCATGTATATATATCAATAGGTGGTCTGAGTGTATGAGTATGTGGCTAATCATGTCAGACAGGCAGCTTACAGTATGTATGCCCTCATATTGGTCGGTGTGTAACATAGTGCTAGGGTTTGCACTCACAAATGAATATTGCTGGACATGTTTCCAGTCATGTGTTCAGAGGTGTGGCACAATTATGCATACTATGTCATACAGTTTGTGTATATTGGTGTCTGTCTCTTCCTGCTTGGGGGGGGGGGGTCACTTGTTCGGCCAGAAACTTAGATGCATCTGTGAATGTGTGTGATTACCGGTAGTGTGTGTGGGTGTCCTTACTGTCTTCTGGTAAGGGTATGTGTTGGTTGTGTTGATGAGCTGCATGTGTTAACCTACACCTCATGACTGTCCAGTACAGTCATGGCTGTAGACTGGGCTGCCGTCCAGCTTACCCTTGTAGCTGCATCACAGACAATGTGTGGGGCATGGTTTTATGTGGGTCTGGCAGTGTACATGGCATACAGATTACATTCCCCCAGGATGGCCACATACACAAAGGTCACATTAGGAGACACCAGTAGCTGACTAGTGGACATGCTGTATGAGCAGTCAGTACTACAAGTACCAAGTACTGTCTTTAGTTTACGCATTGCTTATGAAGATGTTATAGACAGTGATGCTCACATGTAATTATTTGTGTTATGGACATGACAACACTGGCTATTATGGAAACAGTGTAGCTAACCTTGACAGCGAACCTCCTCTGAGGAGCACATCACATACTGTTAGTTGATTACAGATGATGCATGTGTCTACAGGTCTGTTTCCTTCGCTGGGTATATACTCACATATCCACCAGCACCATGAGCTCTGCTGGGCACAGACACCCACCCCCCAAACAGAGTCATGTATCAATAGGCTTTGATGCCACTATCAACATAATCAAGATATAATCAGATAATGTGAGCCATCACCTGTGATGCAGCTATTGCACATGGGCAGCTGTCTCCTACATCTTACACTCCTACTGCAGATGTTGCACTGGAGTCAAAGATGATGTGCAACCTGTTTCATTACCAGTGCTGTGCACTACCTTACATACAGTATGTGTAGGCAGCTGTTAGGTTGGGCTACACAAACCTGGTAGTTCAACCAGTGTGTCTGTACTCTTAACATCCACTCTATGCAGGTGTGCACTTAGCCATTTGGCCAGCCCTGTAACAAGGATCACTACACATTTGCATAACATGTACACATGCACTGCTGTTATTGCTTGCAAATGGTAGTAGAGAGGTGGATATTACATGTGTTATGTGCATGGATAGTTACCTGGCTCTTCCAATTATCTTTGCTATCATGCTGCTAACCTGTCAGATGAATACTTATGCTATGTATCCTGTCATTGAGTATTGTAATATAACTACTGTTTGCATGACATATCAGGACTGCTATGTAGAATAGAATACAGATCTGCCTAGACAACTGTACATTACACAGTTATTGGCACAATATCCCACAATGCACACCATATTTGTATGGTAAGCCTACCTTTACCATGTTACTCTTACTTATACACCCATACATATGTCTACCATTACAATATAACAACATATACTATCCCCTGTTATAGCACGTACTTGTTGGACCACTTCTGACACTGACAGTGGCTGGAAGCAAAATGGTGGGTTCCAAGCCCATAGCATCCCTTGTGGTGTATGTGGAGTGTGCCGTGTGAGCTACAGCAGTACACACATAGAATACTACAAGCATTACTACAGCTCAACAATACATCGCTACAAGTTAGTTATTTCCACTATGTGCATTGATTACACTGTAATTTTTACAGTACAGATACTACATGCACAAACATACTACATGTTATACATACCATCTTATTAATCGGAGGTGTTGTTAAGTAGTGTACTACTTGTTTTTGGTTCGTCTTTCCGTGTTTTGTACTGATCTACAGGTAGATACAGATGGTTTGAATGTGTGACAAGGCAACCTTTTATAGTTACATATCAGTAACATGTGCTATCCTGATAGCCAATTGGTGTTCCTAAGTAGCTAATTACATGCACATCAGCTGCGCTGCTACTGGCTTATCCAATACCATGGCTACAGTGGAGTATAATTGAGTAATCCACTTGGGCATTGTCCCTTTGTCTTACTTGTGATGAAGATAGTGTGGAGTTTTTTTTTGGAATCCATTGCAACAGCTGTATTGAGACAAACAGTAATATATTGTGTGTAATGCCTGGAGGAGTTGGTTTAAATGTGAGTACTGCTGTTATATTTCTGAACATTGCTACTTGTGCAGGGTTTGTCGGTACCTAATACTTCTGCATATGTGACAGCCTGGCCAGGTTGTTTGACCAGCTCAAGGCAGCATAGCTGTGCATATAATGTTAGGGGGTTTACAGTGTGCTTACCAGACATATTTAGTTTGGTGTTACTGTGTGTCATACTGTGCTTATAATCAGTACTCGGTAAAACTTCCTGGTATATGGACCTTTCAACCCTCTGAAAAGGGATTAATTCATACAAACCCTGTTACATCAGCAGCTGCTCAATTGTATAACGGCATCTATTTCACATAGGGCCATGTTAGTGTGTCTGTGTCCAGGTATGTTAAGGTTTCAGCAGATGTTGTACAGCAGTTGCATAACTGGTTATGGTATGACAATATGTAATGATGTAATTATTTCGGTTGTGGGGTAGATGTTGGTGGGTGTACATAGCACATGCAGGTGTGTAGGAACCCCTTTTATACAACATCTATATGTGTGTGGGTGTTCTTTCCCTACGTGAACTCCTATCCCTTAGTGGACTAATACTATGGTAAATGCAGGCTGATTCATTAAGGCACTATTAAATGCTTCCTGTATGGCATGCAGGTACTCTTAGTCCTTGAATCCTTTTGGCAATACATCGGAATGTAATAAAGATTTGAAAAATGAAAGCTGTCTGTGTAATTTTGTCATGGATATTTGCAGTCAATGCAGTTGTGTTTGTGACTGTGTCCATAGAACATATTAGTAATAGCGTATTGGCATATAATCTTCCTATGTTATGTTCATATTGTTTGCAGGGGGTCCGAATGTGTGATTGCTATGGTCCATGTTATGCTCAGATGTGACCACTTCAGATGCTGTCTACAGACATGTATGTATGTGTATATATATATATATATATATATATATATATATATATATATATATATATATATATATATATATATATATATATATATATATATATATATATATATATATATATATATATATATATATATATATATATATATATATATATATATATATATATATATATGTATGTATATAGATATATACATTATTGCATACGTTTATCTGTACCTCCATAGATGTGTAGATGTTTCTAACCTATCTATAAATCTACATATATATATATATGTAAACCTGTATATATCGACATGTCTCTATGTATCTGTCTCTCTCTCTCTCTCTCTAATATATATATATATATATATATATATATATATATATATATATATGAGTGTGCGCCTATAATTGGGTACATGGCAGGTTGTCCTCTTTCAACACATTCCTGCCTTTTGTATTTTAACATGTCTGCATACACATCTGGGATAGGTACATCCAAGGTAGCTTAGTATTAGGTTAATTGGAGGATGAAGTACATGATTGCAGGCTCTACTCCTGGAAGGTGTTATTATTTTACCTCTCAGAGTAGGCACTTGTAGTGAAAGTGTGAATAACGCACATTTACGCGGTTGTGAGCAGGTTTACCCATGGTCTGCGTTACGTTAAGCAAAGGTCAAACGTGTGAAGCGCTTCTCCATTTACTGTGTAGCAGCGTCGCTTACCGTCACGCAAACACGTGGAACCCCACTTACAACTGCTTAAGAGTGCTTTAATCCACCTGCATCCAAAAGCCCTTATTCTGGCCATCAAAATAACCTAACAGCCCTTGCAGGTCTTGAACCTGGAACCATGAACACCACAGTCACTGGCCTTACCACTACGTCATCTGAGATATGCACAAATGTTATTGTGTTTAGAATATACATTGTACTACAGACATTCCTCACTACTGACAACATATGTGACAATCAGTTGGTGTACATATGTCTGATACATGTTAATGTTCATATGTTTGCGAAAGTAGGTTTTACAATGTGACATGACAGGGTGTATTATGAATGAGTATGGCTCTTGCTTTGTGTCCTTTTTATATTGTCCTTATACTCCATGTATGCCCCTCCAGTTCACTTATTGGACATCCGACCCAGGTCCTCCTTGAAGCATGATTGCATTATCCATCATTCCTCCCCCACCCCAATCTTCACATACACAACAACCTCCCCTTCTATGGTGACTTAGGATAATATTAACTGTTATGATACCAGAGCTGCATGTGTTTTGTGTACACTCCAATTCCTTTGGAGTGCTTCTGTGTCACGAAGCGGGTTCATAGATGCTTATATATATGGATACTGTAACTGTATAATATATATATATATATATATATATATATATATATATATATATATATATATATATATACACACACATATATATATATATATATATATATATATATATATATATATATATATATATATATATATATATATATATATATATATAGATATATATATATATATATATATATCTAGGACTTTTGCACGGAAGTACAAAAGCCCAAATCCATTATCACCGAACACACTTTAATGAAAGCACTTTTCACTGAAAAGCACTTTCGTTAAAGTGCTTTAAAAGAAAAGAAAGAAAAACAAATCTATGTTTATGCAGGGAGGAAAGCCCCTCCTGCACCTCCCATCTGGGGGGCTGTGCCCCCCCACGCCCCCTACTTTAATATTCTAACTCCGAGATCGCACTACAGTGGGGAAAAGGGAATTTTCCCTTACCCGCACCGTACGATCTCTGGAACAGGCATACTTACACGAAAGTGCTTTTCCAGTGAAAAGCACTTTCCCATAAATATGCTGTTTTCGGGAATCTGTATGTATCCTAGATATATATATATATATATTTCTCGTATTAGTTTGTAACAGTAATACATCTGTAGACTGGAATGTGTTGGTTTACAAACTGCAGTACATTACAATGTACTGTACATATGTTCACAAGGCCACTGTTCCATTTGTGATCATTACAGTGGAATGCATATGGTATAAGGTGTAGTCTCAGGACCATGAAAGGTGTGTACACCTTGGATGGCTTAGTGGTACGTCCCATGCCTATAGTGTGCATGGTCCAGGGTTCGACACCTGTGATGCTTTATGAATGTTTTTACTGCAGAGTAAGGTTCATTTACCCAGTTGTAAGCATGTTTAACAGTGTTTGTGTGACATTATAGCAGTGGTTAAATACAGTTAAACAAACGTGATGTATAACCAGTGCGCGCAAACAGGGCAACATCCGTTAACTTTTCCGGATATATATACCTGTCAGTGACATCACATCTCACTATGTGCTGTCATGACATTACATTCTCTGTTGACTGTACCTCTCCTGCACACATGGGTTTATATGGGTGATTCGAATGTTTATTATACAGACGATTAGTACCTATATCTGCAAGCTGTGGTTAAGGTATACTTTTGCACATGATAAACATCCTTGCCTTTATCGGGATTGTAAGCTCAAATGCACAGATACTATGCGGATGCTGTAACCATTACACTGTTGACATTAACGTTGCTTCCGCCTATTTCCTATTTAGATGATTTCTATGTGTAAGCTAGGCTAAGCAAAGGGTGGTAGCCTCCTAACTCACTGAGCTTCACATACTCATGACATAACATATAACAAATGTACTGTGAGACAATACATTACATTCCTAACAACATTAGGCATAGCCCCTCACTGACACACTTCAAGGGAAACCTTGTTGTGTGAATGGTTAACAGACTATACACCCCTGGGATCATGTGTCCCAGAACCATACAGCCAGGGGGTGGGTGACCAAGCAACTGCTACCCCAAAACAAAACACGTGCAACACATATCTCACAAAGCCAGTATGCTGAACAGTCACAGCCCTTAAGACTAAACAACACACCTGACACACTTGTAATAGGTGACTCTATCATCAGGCACACTGACGTCCCGCTCACCAGGCTGAACAAGGAGAGGGTCATGGTGAGCAGCCTGTCGGGCACTAGGATCCGTCACATAACACAAGCACTCAGGTCACTCCAAGGCAAGTACAAATATGACTCAGTCATTGTCCATGCTGGTGTGAATGACCTGAGATGTACCTCCCTGGACTACATGAAAAGAGACATAAAGGAGCTCTCTGAGCATGTAGCCCAGGCCGGTATGACCCTGACCTTGAGTAGCATCTTACCCTCACCAAGAATGATGCCACAATATGAAGACAGGATGATCACTTTCAACAATTGGCTTAAGTACTGGTGTCATTGAAAGGGGATCCAATGCCTGTCAGCTTGGGATGATATGCTCGACAAGCCACGATGCTTTGCTAGGGACGGCTTGCACCTGTCACCCCTGGGCTTTCGGATATTGGCAAACGCTCTTGCTACCCCCATAGTGCCTTTTTTAGGCAAGGCTCAAAAGACAAACCCACCTCCATATGTATCACAAGGGATAAGAAACTAAGAGTAATGCTACTCAATGCCAGAAGTCTAAACCTCAAGATGCACGCACTCAAAACTCTCCTTAGCATTGAGAACATCGATATCTGTGCAGTAACAGAAACCTGGTTCAGGGCTCCTGAGAGCACCGCAGCACTACCAGGTTATACCTCATACCATGCTTTTCAGCCCCAAAACTTGGATCGAACCACAAAAGGAGGGGGAGTATCGATATTCATCAAAGATACCCACACCTCCAGGTTGGTGGCAAAGCACGAAGCATCAGAGACTATCCATGTGCAACTAACAGTGGGTAAAACTGCCTTCCAGTTTATAGCCTGCTACAGACCACCCTCCCAAACCCAGGAACCCCACTCGGCCTTCCTGAGAACACTGGAAAATATGAAGGTCTCTCCAAACACCATTATATTGGGCGACTTAAACTACCCAAACATAGACTGGGAGCATTACTCTAGCTCCAACACCCTAGCCCATAGATTCCTAGAATTTATAAACTCAAATGCTATGGAACAACTTGTTACCACTCCCACAAGAGGGGAAAACATACTGGACCTGATCATCACCAACATGGGGACTCTATGCTCCAGCCCAGAAGTGTATCCCTCTCTGGTAAGATCAGACCATAAACTAATCTCACTGGATATTCACATCCCGACCCCACCCCCTGCCCAGAAAACCACAGTGAAAAACTTCTAAAGCAAATTTCACACTCCTCAAAACCGAGGTGGAATCCTTCAAAGCCCCGGCCTGTAGAAAATACGGCCCAGACCAAGAGAATCCTTTATAAACGCATTCTATGAACACCTTCAGGAATGCATGGATCATGCGATCCCAAATAAAACCAAGATCCAATCCTCCAAAGGCAGATGTCCTGTCTGGTGGACCCCAGCCATAAACAAACTATACAATAGAAGGAGGAAGCTACTAAATGATAGAGCAAAATCCCAAAAGGAAGGCATCACTGATCAGTATTAGCAAAAACTACGGGCACTCATAAAATTGTCTAAGGCCAGCTTCGAGAGAAAAATTGCACAGGACACTAAGGATAATCACAAGGCTTTCTTTAGTTATGTTAGGAACCTGGGTGGTAATTTCCAGATATGCTCAGAATTAGTCCAAAATGACAAAAAATACACTGAACCCACAGACATTGCCAACATCCTAGCTGACAGGTTCAGCGCAAACTTCTCCCACCAAAAGGGCAAATAGCTATCGCAGCAGAGTGCTGGCCCCCCTGACATCTCAGATGCTCAGGTAAGAGCCGCCTCTCCAAAGCAAAAACACAGCATCAATGGGACCAGACGGTGTCCCGGCTGCCCTACATGAACTCCAAGAAGAGCTAAACCCAAACATAAAACTACTGTTCAGTCTCAGCCTTACTACAGGATATGTGCCCAAAGAGTGGCGTACAGCAACAGTGGTCCCTCTCCATAAAGGTGGTGCCTCAACGGATCCTGGAAACTATCACCCCATAAGCCTGACTAGCTTGGTCTGCAAAGCTATGGAAAGGATCATCATGGACCTCATAAATAAAGATATTGGGGACCTACAGACACTGGATCCTACTCAGTTCGGCTTTGTTAAGGGCAGATCCTGCCTCTTAAACCTGGTTGATTTCTTTGAAACAGTCACCAAGGCCATTGACGAGGGAAGGTGGTCGAGACAGCCTACCTGGACCTCGCAAAAGCCTGCCATACAATACCCCACTGGCATTATAGATAAGCTCACCAGCTTAAATATAAACCCCTATGTCACTAGATGGATTGCAAACTGGCTCAAGGACAGAACCCACATGGTTAGAATTGCTGGAGCCATGTCAGACTCCAAACCAGTTACAAGTGGTGTCCCACAAGGCTCAGTCCTTGGACCTCTTGTTCGGTATATATTTCTCGGAGGTACAGGCCAACACGGAAGGACTGTGGCTGACCAAGTTCGCAGATGACTGCAAACTGGGCGCCATAATCGACTCTCCAGCCGACACAAGCATCCTCCAAAAGGGCCTCATAGAAACAGACAACTGGTGCCAGAGCCATGGCCTCAAGCTAAATGCCAAAAGTGTATAGTCATCCCTTTGGCAAAACAAAGTGCCCACAAATTACAACATAGGTGGTAATCCATTAAGTACAGAAGAAGTAATTAGGGACCTGGGGACCCAAGTTGATAGCAATCTCTCATTTGACAACCACGTGGCCAAAGTGGTTAGAAAAACATTTTATATAGCCCACCTAATCATGAAGGATTCACATCTAGATCAGGGAGGTCATCGTGCCTCTTTACCCATCCCTCATCAGGCCCATAATTGAGTACAATGCCCCTTTTGGGATGTACCTTACCAGACACCTGCAGCAACTGGAAAGACCCCAAAAGTACCTCACCAAGAGGATCAAAGGGTTCAAACAGATGCCATATGCTGCCCGGTTAAAGAAACTCCAGCTCTACTCAGTGGCATACCGCCTGTTCAGAGGCGATCTGTGCCTGACGTATAAAGCCATGTCCAACCGGGAATTAATGGACATGCTGCACCTCAGAAAATCCAAATCCCATCGAGCTACTCGCTCAAGAGACTTGAACCTCAGCACTGAAATAAATAGGACATGCTGGAGGGACAGATTCATAACCCAGAGGCTCCCTTCACTCTGGAATAAAATCCCAGTCCAGGTTAGGCAGAGTCCCTCATTGACTCTATTCAAGAGGAATCTTGATGAGTGGATGGGAGATCGTAGGTTTACCCCGGGTATCACTTCTGTGTCACTGTTAGACAGAGGCACAGTATACTAACCGCGAAAAAGGGCATAGCAAAATAAATTTAAAATGGGTGGCGAAAGCCAAACACATTCTGGCTAGGCTTATAAATGCCCTAGGGGAGATAGCCTAGTATGAACCTATGAACCTATGTCCAGTTTGATAGCTTCAAGACCTGTTGGGGGAAATGAATGGTGTTGAATTGCCACATTAACATGCCCTCTTTAGATTACTAAGTGCCCCTAACATCCTCCACAACCCCAGTCTTTCACAGCTTACTGCAACTCTGCCTGGAATTGCTTCATTGGCTATGCTTGACAAAGGCTCAGTTACTTCATCAATGGTGCAGGAAGGGCCAGCACACTGTTGCATTGCTTCTAATTGCCCTTGGGCAGATAGATAGTAAGCTATCTGTGCACCTCTAACGAGCAGGCCATCACAGCCATAATATGTGAATAAACAGACCTTCAGATCACAATATACAGTGTGAGCTCACCATGTAGTCAGGGAGCAGTTGAGTACAGCACGGACATACAGAACACTGATACGTAGTTACTCCAAATGCCTATCTTGGAAGCAAGAAGACCTGTATAAGGTTAAGGCTTTCTATTGCTTACCACTAGGTTACCTACAGGGGATACGGCAATCAAGCACAGATGGGGAACATGCATGCAATGATACCATACCGGCCTATGTGTCTGCCTTACACTTTGGAATACTGGCCAAGGTTATTGGTGCCCCCATGGTGCCTTATTTAGGAGAGTCCCAAAGGTGAATACCAGCTCTGTAAACAGCACAATAGCAGATTCAGTGTGGTTTATGCTACTCAACATCAATGGCTTGTGATTACAACATGCATGCACTCACAGCACTCCTCAGGATGGACAACATCAACATCTGTGAATTAACTGCAATCTGTCTTAAGGCTCCTGATTGCATACCAGCACTTCCAGACTACAACCCATACCACACATTTCAGCCACGGAACATGGACTGACAGACATGAAGGGGCTGTATCCATATTCATCAGGGATACCTACACCTCCAGGTTAGTGGGGCAGCATGATAGCTCTGTGATCATCCATGTGCAGCTAACATCAGCCACAACAACAATGTTGAATGTGGCCTGCTACGGATCACCCTCCATGACCCAGGACCTCCACTCCACCTACCTGGAGACAGTGGAGAACACGACAGTCCTAACACACACCCTGGCATTGGTCAGTGTTAACTACCATACCATTACCTGGGACACATACTCCGGTACTCACTTCTGGGACCAGCGCTTCCTGGAATATATCACCTCATATGCCCTGTATCAGGTGATAACCTCCCTAACATGGGGTGGAAGCTACTAGATGTGGTCATCACCAACATGGGCAACAGGTGCACCACAGTGGAGGTTTACCGGTCACTGGTTAGATCTGACCATGAACTATTCACTGTTTCCACACCCTATCATCTCCCCTACCCATGAATACCACAGTGTATACCTTTCCTACAGCTTCATTTACACTACTAGTGACAGGGATGGGGGGTTTCACAGCCCCCACGCTAAGGGGAAACACTGCACCAGTTACAGACAGATTTAAAAATGCAGTCTATAGGCACCTATACGAATGTATGGATCATGCCATTGCTGGTAAACCAAGACTCACTCCTCCTAGACAAGGACACTGGTCTGGTGGACCTCTGCAATAAACATGCTATACTACAGATGTAGGACAGTGTTCCAGGCACACAGCAAATTCCATGAAGGGTTGACATCCGTGACCACTATTACTATGATACGTAGGTCCCTCATGACATCATCCAAGGCTAACATCAGCAGGAGAATACGCAAGGATTCGAAAGATAACCATAAAGCCTTCTTTGGCTATGTCAAGGATCTACGTGGTGATACACAGATTTGCACTGTGCCAGTGAAATATAGCACAAAATATGCTGACCCTACTGATATTGCCAACATCCTTGCAGATACAAGCGGTGCATACTTAACCCCCTAAAGAGCCGACAACACTACCCGTAAGGTACAGTATCCCAACCATCAGATACACACAGGTGGAAATGGCCCTCTCTAACAGCAGAACACAGCATCAATGGAGGCAGATGTTGACCCAGACTGCATCCTGCAAACTGTACATGACAACCTGCCCCCCACCTAATTATGCATTCCTACCTCAGTCTCTCCACAGGCTACATGCCCATACAATGGCGCATGGCAAATGTTATCCCACTCCATCACAGGGAAATCACAACTGACCATGGTAACTACCACCCCATAAGCCTGACTAGCCTGGTCTGCAATGGTATGGTTCGCATCCTCATGGCACTTATTAACAATGACATTGGTAACCGTCGGACACATGACCCAACCCAAGTCAGCTTGGTTGACTGCAGTTCATGCCTACTGAACCTGTTTTACATCTTACATACAGTCACCAAGATGTTAGATGACAGGGGAGGTGGTTCACACATACTACATGGACCTCACCAAGGCTTTTGACACCATGCCCCACTCAGGTATTATTGATAAACACACCAGCCTCTACATTCACCCATACATCACATGTTGGGTTGCCAACAGGCTTACACACACAACCCACATGGTACGTCTAGCGGTCTCCAGGTTCACCTCTTGAACAGTCACGACTGGTGTCCCACAGGACTCAGTCCTTGGAGCCCTACTGTTTGGCATATACGTCTCAGATGGGCACCACCCTAAAAGCGCGCATGACAAAAGCGCGCTCCCATAACCGCGCTGCCATATGCGCGTAGCCAAAAGCGCGCGCGCGGGTTTGGAAGAATAGGACATGTGCGCGCGATATCAAAACACCCAAAAGCGTGCATTTCATATGCGCGTAATAAAATAAACATAGCATTAAAATAAGTAAAATAATTATAATTATATTTAGTTTTTCCACTGAAGGGCTGCAGTTCAGCAGTAATTACCAGGAGCTGACATGGAAGCCTACAGACATTAACCAGCAGTAGAATCAAAGTAGAGACCTGTACAACTCCAGATCACAGAGATCAACACCTGAAAAATTAATGCATGCAACTACATTCAGCATATAGCAACAACTGTAAAAATCACTCCAATCAGAAATGCTGCAGTGTGACTATAATGGTGCATGGTCAAGCTATCCTTGTTTGATACTCTTGAATGCAGCTGAGACTTGGAGAAGGATGGCACTGAAGAACAGTGGTGATCCTTTCTGACTGCACAGCCATTATCCACTTCATCTAAGGTGGGCTCAGTACTATGTCAGCATCTGAATCCAGATTGCTAAGGATCAAGGAGGCCATAAATAGATAGATACGATTCAAGTTAGATTTATATACATGGCAGCTGCCTAATACAGCTAACCATGGCTGCAATAAATACATCCAGTCTAGTTCTGGTATTACCAGTAGTTGCAGCAGTGTCCACCTTACCTTTATAAGAAAAGTGTGCATACGTTTGAACTGCAATATGTTATCTAAAATCAATATTTCATGTCCATAAAGCTAGAGATTATTTTTACTTGCCTGAACAGTATTAGCATTTCCATGCAAGTTTTTACCTTTTAAAAGGGAAAGTATTCTACTAAGCACTTTGTGAGATTTCTTCTCTGATTATGTTTTTTTTCAGATTTTGAGCAGAAGTTGAATTATTTTTCTTTTTCTTCTGCTTCCTCCTAACAAGTAATTCTAGAGTGCTGGTCGGGCTGACTATGGACTGAGGAAGTTTCCCCAAGTCATACTTGGCGTTGTGTTCTGAATATTTTTACGCGCGCATATGGGTGCGCGCATATGTATACGCGCATATGGAAGCGCCAAGATTCTGGCGCTTAAGGGAGCGCGGTTATGGATGCACGCTTTTGGGTTACGCGGTTTTGGGCGGACACGTCTCAGATGTACAGGCAAATACAGGTGGACTACAGCAGAACATGTTTGGCAATGACTGCAAACTTTGAGCCATGACTGATAGTCCAGCTGACATGGACATCCCTCAGGGGGCCTCACAGAGAACGTCACAGGGTGCCACTGACACTGCCTCCAGCCAAGTGCCACTAACTGCATGGTCATTCCGAAGTGGAATTGGCACCCACATATTAACACATGAGCTTCAGCCACTTTAATACAGACAAGGTAATGGGGTATCTGGGGACTAAGGTAGATAGTGATCTCCCCTGTGACAATCATAACTCCACAGTAGTTAGGACATCCTTCTCTGTAGGCCATTTGACTACTAAAGGATTCCCATCTAGATATACTGGGGTTGTAGGGCCCCTTTACTCATCACTCATCAGTCCCATCATAGGGTATAATAATCCATGTGGGATGTACCTCAGACTACACGTCCAACAGCTGGGGGGTCCGCAACTGTACCTCACCAAAGGGAATACTGGCCTCCAACATATGGCCTATGCATCCGGACTGGATACACTCCTGCTTTACTCAGTGGCATCTCGTTTACCCAGAGATGATCTCCGCTGACCAACACAGCCATATCGAACTCTGGCTTGATGGATATGCTCCACCTATGGGAATCCATGTCACAGTGAGCCACACACTGTAGTGAGCTGACCTTGCCACAACAATAACTAGAAGATGCTGGAGGGACAGCTTCCTGTCAAAGACACTCCCCATACTTTGGAACAACATCCCTATCTACATTTTACAGAGCCCCTCACTAACACTCTGCAAGAGAAACCTTGAAGGGTGGATGGGGAATGGTAGATGCACCCCAGGGATCCCGCCATTGGCTCTGCTCCACAAAGGGATGGTTAATGACTCAATGGGGTGGCAAACGCTGATACATTTTGGCTGGCCTTATGAATGGCCTCTGGCAGTTGGCCAAGTACCTATCTATGAATCTATACATACAATATCTGCATATGCTGATAGCTAAGTTTACTGTTCAGGTGTTGACATACCTTGTGCCACTCACTGTTGTGTGTGCAATAGTTGAGGGCTGCCTATGTTGGATGCACACAGTAGACTGCCTATACATGACAATTTACAGGTAGTCTTGTATGTGTGCCATCCATTTTTACTGTGTGTGCAAGTGGAGAAGGGTGTCAGTACCTAGGTGCCTACACTGTCAGTGTGTGTGTGCTATATGTTCCCTCTTTGCCAAGGCATGGGCATACTGGGCACGACTCCATCTGCCTACTGGGGCTGCCTCAGCGTGTTTGTGGTCTGGGTACCTCTCTGCCTGTGGGACCCTTGGCAATGGTGGAGGGCTGTGAGGGCCATCACCATTCTGTCCCTGCTGCGGCTGTTTCCGCAGGACCATATTGTGTAGCATGGCATACACTATGAAGATATGGGCACATGTGCCTGGGGAGTACTGCAAGGCTCCACCAGATATGTCCAAACAATGGAAATGTGATTTCAGCATCCCAAACACATGCTCTATGATGATTCTGGTTTGTGCGTGTGCCTCATTATGGTGTTCCTGCATGGGTGTATGTGCATTTCTGATGGGAGTCATCATCCACAGTTCCAGTGCATAGCCAGCATCCCCCAACAGGTGGCCATTTGGGATGTCCCCCCTGGAAAATAACCGATACAGCTGTGAGGCATGCCAGATGTGGGAGTCGTGACAGCTTCCAGGGCTGCCAGCACACACATCCATGATAATGCCCTGGGCATTGCACAGGACCTGGCAGTTGATGGAGGGGTATCCCTTGCAGTGTGTGTTGCACCTTCCCTGCTCACTGGGTGGTGACTTGATGTGTATGTGCGTGCAGTCTATTGCACCCAGTACCTCTGGGTATTCTGCCACATGGTGGAAGTGATGCATATTGCTGGCCAACTCCTCCTGCATTTGTGGGAAGTATATGTACTCATTGGCATGTGGTAACATGGCATCGAGGAACTGGTGTAGTACCCTAGATGCTGATGCCTGTGAGATCCCCATGATATCCCCAGTTGGTATCTGAAAGGTACCTGTAGCTGGTATTCTCAGGCTTACACATACCTTCATATCCACTGGGATGCGTTCCCCTCTGTTTGTTCTGGCTGTGAGGCATGGCCGGCACAGCTCCACAAGTTGCTATAGGGTGTCCCTGTCCACCCTGTAATGCTCTACTATTTCCAGATCATGTAGCCCTTGGTAGGTTAGCCTGGGTCTGAACACTCTCCTCCTTCTCTGTTGAATGCAGTGGTCGTGTACATCATCCTCCACACCACTTTCAGTCCCAACACATGCTGATGGATCAAAGCTATGGCAGCACCTAACATGTACATAATAAATGTTCCCTGTCTGTATACACCATGGGTGCAGAGTGTTTGGGAATACACAAATGTGTGTGAGGTGCTTTCAAAATTTATAGTATTGTGCTATGGATGCTGCTGATGTATGTGGGTGCGTATGAACTATTCCAGCTGCTGCGTGTCTAAATAATGGGTTTTGCAATGAGTACTGCAAGTGTGGGGCCTTTACTGTGGAGATCTATTTGCCTGCCTTGATTATTCTGTTGCCCTTTAAATCACTTTTAGACCTGGATCCCCTCCCATTATCAGGCATGCATCCACCTGCCATCTTTCTTGTTTTGTACATTCCCTACCCAGTCATGGCGAATTGTGCCTTGTAGCTGATATACTGCATATCGCCTTTGTTCTGCTTTGACACTTTGCTGTTTTCTTTGCAGTACAGCCCCTCCCCTTCCCTGTTCTGCAGGTAGCTGCTTGCAGCCGCGTTAGCTGTTGTCAATGGCCTACTGTAGGCTCCTAGTTGTTAATTAGCCATTTGTACTCCAATTTCACTGCTGCAGCATTTCCTTATTTCTTTCCTATATCCTTCCTGTTTCACCTGCAATGCACGATGCACATACCCATTTACCGGGTTTACGCGTTTTCATCTCTGTTCACATGCATACTCAGTTACCTTGTGTACTCTCCACTAAGCATAGCTATGGGCAATTCGACACACCCCTACCCTGCAGCTTTGCCTAGCAAGGGGCAGACTGGTTTATCAATGCTCCAATGTGCTTACAGCAATGGCGACACACCTCTCTCTTGATGTCATTTTTATCTCAAGGGCTCACCTCAGTGTTATAACGCTATGCTGTTTTGTGCATCCTTACAACAGTGGGAAATCTGTGATTCACTATTACTCCTCTCATTTGCATGGCATTGCCTACTAATTTCTAGCTGCTGCGCATAACATTGTCACTGCCCCTTAGCAACCCTTGCACCATGAGTATGGTGTAGCATGCCTGCCATTGACTATTATAGGGAAATCGTGATATGTGTTTCATTGCAGTTTTATTCTATATTTTTATATATTCCTTGCGATCCCCTTTGCGCATCGATGCCCTGCGCTTTAACTTTGCATTAGTGTGGGGATTATATTAAATGTTCTTTTTCATATTTTGTGCATGTTGTTTTATGCCAATGGCTATATATTTAGCCATTGGCATATATTAACAGTATAATACATGTGTTTGGTCTGCTGTCATGGCTCCAGTTTTATGTTTGAAAAATGTAAACCGTTTTTTTTTTCGGTTTACATTTCTGCTTGCTTACACTATGCCTGACCACTTCCTGAATCGCTATATACATTCATTTGCATGCTACACTGCTGTGCATGGGGAGATTAGCATATAGGCGCCGGGAGCTGTGCGGGCGTAGTGTACGCAGGTAGTGCACATGGAAACAGCTCGTACCTGAATCGCTTGGTGGCCATATTTGGTGTTAGATCGCTGACACTACGCCTGCACCTGGCACAAGCTTCATGAATCCTGGGGCTGGATTCAAACCAAGTACCATCTGAACAAAAATATATGTATCACTGCATTAACAGGTTGTTCTACAAACTCAGTTGATTAGCAGGTGTAGTTTAGAGATTCTATAGCAAATGGCAGACTTAACTGTTATTAAGTACACCTGCTAGTTAAAACCTGCTGGTTAACTGAATCTCTGGCTGCAGGAATTAATGCACTTAATGCTGTGTTAAGTTCCTTTTTGTGTAAAATGGTTTAGCTACAGGTAATACATTAAAGTATTTTGGTAGTAGCATTGCTTATCAATGCTGCTCGATGCACAGCATTGTGCAACATTGTACACTACTGCTGTACAAAACTAAATGAGTATCACACAATAATGCTTTATAAAACATTACAGGGGATCACACAATAATGCTTTCTAAAACATTACAGGGGATCACACAATAATGCTTTATTAAAAATTGCAGGGGATCATGCAATGCTGCTTCATACAAATTTAATGAAGATAAAATATTAGTGATATGGGGAGCAAGCACAGGGGAGTACAAAGGGAAATCTTTCAGAAGCGTTGTCACTTACTGTTGAATGCATCAAATACATCTGCTAGCTAACTGACTCTGTTGCAGCAAGTGTTAATGCATTGTTGTTCGAGGCAGATGGTACTGAGTTTGAATAAGTGTGAACAGAATAATTTCAAAAGAGTGTGTAATTCATTAAATATATCTACTTGTATTGCTGGCATTTACCATTGCTTGCATTGGTGCATGGTGCAAACCATGGTGCAATAATTTTTTAAAGAAAAGAAATGGGGAAGACAGGAAAGTGGTGAAATGAGGAGCAAGCAGGGGTAAGACCAAAGTGAAAGCAAGGCAGGAATGTGTAGGAAGGATGTAAGAAAGAACCATAGCTATCCATTTCTTCTAGAATAAAATATGAACACACATGCACACATTTTGCTGAATTTGGACTGCCATCTCCAGAGAGGGGTGACCACAACACAATCTGTTGTATAGAGAATTGGACAGAATCATGTGTGTCATGAAGACATTTGTGTGAAATGGAGAGCTATGTATGCTGATTTTTATTTATTTGTTTATTTTTCGTGGTGCAGGTGCCCATTTTTTTTTGAGAGCAAGAGAGAGAGAGAGAGAGAGAGAGAGAGAGAGAGAGAGAGAGTGGAATGTTGAGAAAGGGTTGTAGGAATGTCTGGGTGAGGTAAGTTGGGCAGGTGAGGAAGCAATTGCAGACAGACAAGACAGACAAAATGATGAAGGACACGAGGTGGGTGAGCACCATGGATGGGGAGAGGGTGGGAAATCCCATTCCCATGCATGTTGAGGCAGTTGACAGTGAGAATCTAGTCCTCACCCAGTGGTCTGTCATCACTGTGACCTCACTGCACCACTGGCTGCATTACCTGATGTCTGCACCTCCTACGAGTGTTCTACACAAGGATGGAGGGAAGTGTTTCCATCAACCAACCAACCAACAATGTGGTGCACAATCCTATGCACCATCCCTAGCAGTTCATCACAGGTGATAAACTAACCACCTCTGCTACTGCTTCTGGAGGGATTCATATGCCTATTCTCTGGGGCAGAACTTCCTGAGCTTGGCGTGGTGAGGGGCGGCAGAGGGGGTGTTACCAGGTTCTGCACCAGACATGCTGGGCAGCGGTGCTTTTGCCAGTGAAGTGGAGGGAGGTGGATCCCATGGGAAAATCCTACCCCACTGTGCTGTGAGGAAAAAAAGTAAGAGAGAAAAGGGTTGGTTGAGAGAAAAAAGGAAGAACATTAGGAACTTCATATGTGACATACAAAGCATTGGTACAATTATTTGACTCTATTCTGTTACCTTTAATTTAAACTCTACAAACTCCTAACAAGTTTCTTCTTCACTTTTAAGACTACCAGGTTTATAACAGAAGCACGCTATAGTACAGATTGTAGCCACCAATCTTTGACGTGTGCATATATTGCACATATAAGTGCCCAAATTATACTGATTACAATTTACAGAAGGTAATTTGTGCCACTGGTATTGACGTATGAAGTTACATTCCAGTAATGATGAAAACCTAAACAGTATTGCATATTTGGGAAGTATGGTTTTTGAACCGATGACTACACTAAAATACTGTACTGTTCTTTCATCCTACATACTATTGCATGCATACTTTCCTTTTACAATTTAGAGATGTATTCTGACTGTTATTTGAGAATATGGCACCATTGCTTTATGCTACAGACTAGGGCATGCACAGTTTCTTTTACAGTTTGGATATGCATGCTCAATTTGATACAATTGCATTGAATACCAACTAAGCGGTCCTTAACTTTTAATGATACAAAATTACTATACAAATTATAGCAGAAACATACATACAAAACAGCATAAAAATATTAAAAACATCCAAGAAAAAGAAAAGCACTTTCACACATGTCCAGGTGCTTCTTCAGATCTAATAAAACATGCACAGGATGCTGCTTAAATGCACACAGTTTCAGGTCTACCTCTTAAGGTCACATGACCTACGCAGTGGTCTTAAAGGAACATAGTCATTTAAACCCTTCCCTCTGTCACTTTGTAATTCTAAAATCCATTTAGTTTCTATACATTCTGTTTTAGTGTTGACATCACCACCTGTAATGCTGACATTAAAACGATGTAGCACAATAAGCTTAAACGTATGAGTACTTCCAGCAACTAGGATATGTTTTGGCAGTGAATTTTATCTTTGTATTATGAAACTCATAAGAAGTATACTATGAACATGCATTGCATTTGTTCACTGAAAAGACTGTTATGTCCATCCCTACATGAAATAAAATCTAGCATATCCTGACAGACTGCTAGAAAAGACTGTATTTAGAATAAATTTAGAGGAGGCAATATCTCAGTCATCCTTTGACAGTTCTTATTTATTTTATTTATTTATTTATTTCCAGTTTGATGACCGGGGATGTCCACTGGGCTCAGGGATCCCGTTTTCAGTGGAGGCTCGGGGATAAAAGCTCCATGTTACAAAGTTTAGATACAGATACAATATAGAAAAGAAGAACAATTTACAATTATGTTCCATGCTGGAGAGCAGGTGTAATTTCTTAGGCACATGTTACCTTTAGATACAAACACAATATTATTAATGAACAATTTACAGTTAAATTTCATGTTAGAGAGCAGGTGTAAATTCTTAGGTACATGGTACAAATTTGATATTTACAATAGGTACATGTGTGTGGTAGAGGCTAGTAATCATAGGTGGAGAGAGAATTATAGGACTAGGTGGGGAGAATGCAGTTGTAGGAATGTAACTGAGATTTAAAGTTTTCAAAGTTTGCACAGGTCCTTAGAGAGGAAGGAACAGAATTCCATTTTTTTGCTAAGGAAAAGGATAGCAGGAGTTGACCAGCAGGGCGATTGGGTTTTCGGACACAGATTAGGTTTTGGTGAGTAGATAATAATTAAGTAGATTCTTAATAAACTTTCTTGTAATTCTGTTTGAGCAGTCTGGCACATACTACATTTAACACTGCAACCCCACCCTTACAACTTAAGCAAATATGAAAACTGTAGGTCCTTCAGTATAGACTGCATCCTAGGTTAAGTATGTGTCTAGCAGTTACATTGTCATGGTCAGGACAGTGGGATTTTGTGGTTGCATCACTTAACCATCAGAAAAAATATTCACCCACAAGAGAGCTTAATATAATTTTTCACTTAATACAGAAATAATTTGGACATGTAGTGGTAACAACTTGCTATAGGTCACCAAAATTACTTTTTCACATAGATGGTTGTAGACCCTAGAGTATACTGTTCAAAATGGCTGTGGATAAGACATAGTAGCCATCTCTGAAACCTGATTAAAACCACACATTACCGATACAGAATTCCTTCCTCCCCGGATTTCAATGCCTCCGATCTGTCCATCTAAATAAAAAAGGTGGTGGAGTAGCACTAATTTATTCTAATCATTTATCCATTACTCCCTTCCCAAATTCTATTCCCTCCTTTAATAATGCTGAACTAGTGATTGGCTTTCTAAAATTAAATGACCATAAAAGTATTTGCATCATCTCCCTTTGCATTCCCCCTGGTAATAACACCAATACCTTGGAAGACTTCCTCTCCTGGGCCTGCTCAAATATTTATCATGAAACTTACATAATGGGAGATGTAAATATTGACTGGCAAAATATCATTGACCCTAATCCCACCTTATCAATCAATCTCTTCAACTTTACTCAGCTTATTCACTCCATTACTAGGCCCAACAAAACCAACCGCCCAGGCTCCATCCTACACTGCATCCTAGTGTCTCACCCTAACAAAATCACTACATCTGGTATCACTCCCGACCCATTAGGAGACCACCTCCCTGCCTTCACCCATAGAGCCACATCCTCTTCCTCATACTCCCACCAGCTCCTACATACTCGTAACCTAACTAACTTTAACCCCTCTACCTTCTCTGACTCCTTTAAGCTCACTAACTGGAACCCACTAAAAACCCTGCCTCTAGACGAAGCCGTTGACTTCTTCAACTCTGCATTCCTTTCTGTCCTAAACTCCCTAGCTCCAATATGAACCAAAAGAGTAAAAGCCAAGACAGCCCCTTGGCTTACAAAAGAAACCAAGAAAATTATGCAACAAAGAAACAAATCTTGGAAGAGCTATCTCCATTATAAACAGCCTGAATTCTTACTAAAATAAAAACAGCTGAGAAACCTAGCCAAAAAGCAAGTCATTATAGACAAAAAATCCTACTACAACCACTTACAAATAAATCACACAAAGAACCCCAAACAATTCTGGAACTCTATTAACTCCCTTCTCAAACCTGGTACCACAAATAACCCTTGTCCTGACACTAGCAAATGTGACCAAGAAATTGCCAAACTATTTAACACCTTCTTCACCTCTTCTATTGCTGAGTTAACAAAAACCTTCCCCAATAACACCCCCCTCCTCCCAAGCTTCCTCCACCTCTCCTCACACACCCCCTACTTTTGAACTTAAACCTGTATCCACCTACCTCATAAAGAAACTTCTCGCCAAACTTAAACCTTGCACCAATGCTCCTGACAACATTCCCTCTACCTTCTTAAAAATTGCCTCTGACAGTATTGCCCTCCCTATCAGCATCCTGATTAATAGATCACTACTTGTGCCTTATGTACCCAAACTATGGAGTTCTGCTTTTATTCTTCCACTTCACAAGGGTGGTAAAAACTGTAACTTCTCCAACTTCCGCCCTATAGCCATCCTCTCTCCAATCTCTAAACTTCTCGAAAAATGCATACACATGCAGCTTATGCCATTCCTAACTGAACACCAACTGCTCTTTCCTTCCCAACACGGCTTCCGCCCTGGACACAATACCAACACAGCCCTTCTCTCCTTTTTATACTCTATCAATTCAGCTCGAGATTCTGGTAACTTAGTTTCATCTGTTCTATTAGATTTATCTAAAGCTTTCGATACCATCTCTCACACCCATCTAGCAAACCATCTATCTAACCTCAACATCTCCCCAAAAACTCTTTCCTGGTTCTCCAGCTATCTTTCAGACAGGTCCCAAGCAGTGAACTGGGGCCAATCCTCCTCCACCTTCCTTCCCACCATCACAGAAGTTTCCCAAGGTTCCATTCTTGGCCCTTTGCTATTTAACATCTTCATTAATGATTTACACAAAGCCATTCCTAATACCAAAATTGTCCAATACGCATAAGATTCTACTTTGATCTGCTTTTCCTCCAACCAAACTGAACTCCAGTCTCTAACTCAATCTGCCTTCTCAACCACTGAAAAATGGATGCACCAGAACCACCTCTCACTTAACACTAACAAAACTAAGATCCTTCTATTCACTCCCTCTATATCCACTCCCATTGATAAAAACTCATTTCAAATTACCAGCCTTAACAGCTCTATCATTGACATTGTTCCCTCTGCCAAACTCTTGGGGGTCACCATCGATGAACACTTAAAATTCAATACCCATATCCAACTCAACATCAAGAAAACCCACATAAAACTCGGCCTACTGTACAGGAATAATCACTTCCTCTCTCCCTCTACTAGACATACCTTGGCCACTAAATATCTCCTCCCATCTCTTCTATATGGCGCTCCTCTGCTTACTAATCTATCTTCCACCCTTACCTCCAAACTAGAAGTATGCTACAATAAAATCTCCAGATTCGCCACAAAAGCAAACTCCTTCTCTCATCACTGCTCCTCCCTACAAACTTTAAACTGGCTTGAACTCCCCAATCAATAGACTTCCTCCAAATTGTCTCAGCCCACAAATTACTATTTCAACCCACCAGCTGCCCCACTTTATCTAATATCCTCCAACCATATAGCCCCCCGAGACCCCTTAGATCAACTCACCAAAACCTTATTTCCATCCCTAAACCTAAACGCCCAGCTGGTCAGCTTTTACTCTCCTTTGCCCTAGCTAAAAAATGGAATACCCTGCCCTCTACATTGAGGACCTGTGACAACCTACACACCTTCAAAAGACAACTTCACTCCTACCTGTTTCTTCACAGAAAATGTAACTGCACTCTTCCCCCCATACCACCCAAGCTCCCCTCTTTCTTCTCTCCTGGCTAACCTCCTTACCTTTCTAACCTCTCTCATAGACCTAGACTATTAATTGTAACCAATATCTGCACCCAACCTCATGCTCTATGCCTCTCATCCTTCCTCGATATTTTTTCTTTAATGTCTTAGTTACTTAGTGAATGATACCTGTTCATCTGCTATTCTACCTGCTGTGTTTTTGTAAGAATACATATTGACTGTAATGCAAATGATTTTTCTTGGTTATTTCAATATGTTATGTAACTTTGTAATGTGGTAATTCAATAATGTGATGTAACTTTTGTGGAGCTTTTCTCCCCAGGCCTCCATGGAAAACGGGCTCTTGAGCGCAGTGGACCTCCCCTGTCACCAAACTGGAATAAATATAAATAAGTAGAAAGTTGGAATGGAGGAGAGGTAGAATGTCAAACATTGTTAAATTGGAAGAATGGATAGCCTTGTTGCCTGGTTTAACCTCAAAACAAATATAAGATAATGTATCAGATATTAATAGAAACTTGAACATAAAGCAACTCTGCAAGCTGCCACTGTGAAATGCCATGCAATTCTGCATGCAGATCCTATGCAGAGGAGGCAATATCAGAAATGTCCTTTAATAGTTCTTAATAAAACTTTCCTGTCATCATACTTTGGCATCCAGGTACACAATGCACGTGCTGATATCTCACTCTTAAAGTATTAATTGCAGTTCAGCACTGAAGTTAGCAGGTCATATTACCTTGATCATCACCGGGAGTTCAGATGGTAATGCACTTAAATTCAGAAAATCAGTCTCTTATGAGGGCACCTGTATACTGCTTCCATTTCTAACACAGTACAAGCTCAACACTGATGTGTTATAGTTCTGTAGCAAACAAATAAATCCAAACCAGCCCAGAAGTTGAAAATGTTGAAACACAGGTGCCCAGTAGAAGGTAGCTGGAATAAAGAAGCTGAACCACGACAAAGTAAAATCTTCTTTTTTAATACAAAATGGTGAGCGCTTTCACAATAGTAACCATTGCTTCATCAGATAGTTCATTCAAACAGCAACAGCAGTTAAATACTTTAATTCATTACTAGAACAACCAATCTTACCACTCAAAGTTAATTCAGCACTCAGCAATCAATTAATTACTATGGTTACGTTTTGCCCTTAGTTAATTTCTGAAGTCAGAATAACTCTGTTTAAAAACCACATGCACAAAATGTAAAGACAAGAACATGTGGATAAATATAAATAAAATACATAAAAGTCAATGAATAAATACATATACTCATGTTCCCCATTTAGTAACTACTTATGTGCAAGACAGAAGCATAAAAAATATATATAAAATTATAAGCAGTACACACTCAACAACTTAATGAATACATATATTCTGCCTAATAAATTCACATGATTTCCACCTAGCAAATACATATGCTTTATTGCATACATCTCAACAAATGCTTGTCTTTAATAATATCTATGCTAGAAGCAGCTCAAGAAATACTGTCATACTGACCCAAAGCCCTGCATGTGTTTATGTAGTCTTCTCTTGTTATTTTTTATTTTATTTTAACCTTCTAGATTTTAGCACTGGCTTCAATGGAACACTATCATTCAAACCCAAACCTCTGTGTGTTCCTAAATGCAAAATCCATTTTACTTCCATATTTTCAGTAGTATTGACTATGTCCCCCATCCTATTGCTGACATTCTGAATGTGTAAAACCTGAAACAAAAATATATGGTCACCCCCCTTATCCAATGTATGCTTAGCCAAAGCACTATACAGTTGCCCTTTTCTAGTGCAGTAAAGGTGATCCCTTATCTGTTCCCTAAGGTGGCGGTTAGTTTTGCCAACATAGAAATGGAAACATGTTGTGCAGTGAGCTACATATACTACATTCTTAGTATTGCAATCAGCATTATTCCTTAGCTCCCATAGACACCCTGTTTCAGGGTGCTTAAAAACCTTGATTCATCTATATAAGTGCACTTTGTACATTTTCCACATCTCTGGGTACCATTCACTGTGCTATCCATAAGAACAATTGTCCTTGTATAGCAAAGCTGCTGTTTCAGATTTTTCTTATTTCTAAATGCAACATGTGGTTGTCTACCCACTATGTTGGTAGTATCTTCATCTACTAACATGTGCCAATTTTGTCGTATGATGGTTTCAAACCTTTTCACATCCCTTGTATATGGTAAAACCATCTGAGTGTATGGTAATACACTATTCCTAATACCTATCCTGTCACTACCTGCTCTGTCAGAGTAGTAGGGCTTAGCTTTACTTTTCCTTTCTTTGTGTACATTATGGTACACCTTATCAATTTCATGTTCAATATACCCCCTGTTAAAGAAACCTGTTCTTAGCTTAGTTAATTAATTTCTATACACTTCCTCTTGACAACATAGGCGAGATGTTCTAATTGCCTGACCTCTGATTTTGTTAGGAAAAATCTTAGGGTTATGCATACTGTTTCTGTGTAGAAAAGATGGTCTGTAACATTGTTTCCTATGTAGTTTTGTAGACCATTGGTCATTTTCTCTGTATATGGTAGCATCCAGGAAGTCTAAACTCATCTCAGTACAGTTCATCGTAAACTTTAAAAAGTCACTAGTAGTATTTAGGTATGCATACAGAGATTTGAGTTGTTCATCATCACCTTTCCAAAAAATAAAAAGATCATTTATGAAACACCTATAAAAGGTTATTTGGGAATTACCTAATAGATGTTCATATTCCCAGTTAACCATAACCAGGTTTGCACATGTGTTGGCACAACTTGTGCCCATGGCAACCCCTGACAACTGCTTATAGCATATGCCATTGAACATAAATATGTTATGCTCTAGTACCAATTCTAGTAACATACAGAGAAAGTCTATCTTAGTATTAGAGAACTTTCCCTGCCTTGTCAACACTAATTTCACCATGCTTATCCCCTGGTCATTGGGTATACTTGTAAATAAAGACACTACATCTAGTGTGGCCAGCATCCCCATATCTGCTGTTCCCATTTGCTTCACTACCCCATTAAGGTCCACTAAAAACTGTTCTGTGTCTTTCAAGACATATGCATATTCATTGAGTGCTGTCTTCAATTCCTTATCCAGGTATATAGATTTGGGTTCTGTTAGCCATCCTGCCCCTGCTACTATACGCCTAAATTTCGGGTTATATGGGTCTTTGTGTATCATGGGGAGGCCATGGATTTGAGGTATGAGTGGATTTGCAACAGTGAAATAATTAAAAAGATCTTTACTTAATAGTTCCATACACATGCATTCATATAAGGTACTAGCAATCTGTTCACTCATTTCAAACACAATTGTTGTTGGTACTTCAACATATACATTTGGATCCAATAACATTTCTTGCATAGCTGTATTATAAAAGTCAGCATTCAATAGCACCACTGGCCTCCAAAAGTGGTGAACTGAAACACTGAGGAAGGCTTTTTATGTATGCCAAAACCGGTCTGTATGTGTTAACGTTTTATTAAAAGTTGCACCTGATACACCTTTGTGCTGGCTTTTTTACTTTAGGAAAATCTCACCAAGACAACACTGATGTATAGACTGTATTTTATATAGCATGTATAATGGACAGAAGTAGGTCAAAATTAAAAAAAGGTAAATGGTTGCACAAGAACCAGGATAAAAAAAAATGCCCAATCCTGGTAGGCACACTGGTAACAGGACTGGAAAAAAATGACAGTGTAAAATCCTCAAAATACAGAAACATTCCTACAATTGGGCTAGGCCAGACCCAGGGGAGGATGGCCACCTCTATTGTGGAAGGAACTAGCAGTCCACATAAACTGAAAGGCCAAAGTAGAACCATAAAGATGATAGAGCGGGCTATTGAGGATAAGAAAGGAATTATGTATTGTTACTATTATGCAAAAAGCCCAGAATATGCAGATATAAGACATGCAAAAAGATTAAGAGAGAAATTAGAGGAAAGAAAAATGTCTACGAGAAAAATTGTCAGAAGCCTCAAATAAAAATTTGTATTCATTAATACAAGAGATTTGTGGAAAAAATTATGCAGACCAATAAACTTTGATCTGTTTGGAAAAAGAAGCATCTGAGGAAGTGCTAAAATATAAAAACAAAACAAAGAGATTTTTGAAAATTGTAAAAAAGAAATATAGACATGGGAAAGAAAGAGAGATTTGATATGGTACAATATTTATGCAAAGATGAAAGCCAAATTAATCAACACAAAAAAGGCAGTACTAAAGATGTTCAAAGATAAATACAGGCAAAGGCATCCAGATATGGAAAATTTTACAATAAAGAAAATAATATCACAAAGAGGGAATGGAGAAAAGATTAGTAAAGTAGAAGTTAAAAAATTAGAAGCTGAAGTTATGGAATGCCTGCAAAGTGAAGGATTTGGTGTAGAAGGTGTAACACAGGCTACATCACAGCATGATGGAACGAGTCCCCAAAGTAAGGAGAAACAGGAAGATAGGGAGACATCTGAAGAAGAAATATAGACATGGGAGAGAAAAAGAGATTTAATATTATGTAATATTTATGTAAAGGAGAAAGCAAAATTAATCAATACATAAATAGCAACACCAAATATATTTGAAGTGAAATACAGGCAAAGGAATCCATAGATGGAAAACTTTACAATACAAAAAATAAGAAGACAAAGTGGAAAAATAGAAAAGAAGATTAGTAATGGGGAAGTTAAATAGAAACTTAGGTTTTGGAGTGCCTGCAAAGTGAAGGATTCTGTATAGAAAATCTAACTCAGAAAGCACCACAGCAGGATAGAATAATAGACATCCAAATTAAGGAGAAATCAGTGGAATGGGAAACAACCAGTTAGTTGCCATATGAAGATATCCTTCCACAGGAAACCAGTATAAACATTCACTTGGAGCTGGACAGCAAGAGAAGGAACAGGAAACTGTTAAGCTGGACAGCAAAGGAAGGAACAGGAAACTGGGTCAACTCTGGAGCAGTCAATACTGAGGAGTGACAGGCCAGTGAGTCCCCATATGACAGAGTAATGGATGACACAGTATGAGATTGAAGAGAATGTGCCACAGGAAGATGCTATAGAACTTTCTACAGAATGCTCACAGAAAATGGAAAACAAAAAATGTGCCATCAGTTTAGAAGAAAATGAGCTAAGAGAAGAGTTGCTTGATTTAATAGAGATAGCTAGATATAACAAGATCAATGAAAGAAATCGATTGAAGAAGGTCAATAAAACCCAAAAAGTCAGAAGACTGATAAAACAAATGTACACAGTAATTAGGAATGTCCATAGAGATCCATGTGATACAACAAAAGTAAACAGGATATATTACTGTGCAGCTTAATTAATAACAAATAAAATTCTACCACAAGAACAAGAACAAAAGAAGTAAGGGAAAGGAAGGGGGGAAATCAAATACCATCATGGAAGTATCAAACAGAGAAAACTATAAAGCAGTTAAGACAATAAGTCTCACTGTTAGAGGAGTATAGAACATGGTACAGATCAACAAAAATGCTCAGGTAGATGTGATAAAAGCAATGCACAATATTATAATGGATCAGGATCTATCATGCACTATCGCAAATAATAAACTAAAAATATCAGCACATGCAGAAAGACGTAGAAGATATACAGATAAATATAAAGGAAAAGAAGCAATTTATTGATGACCCCAAAATGTTTTATAGAGAACTGAGAAACAAGGTAAATGGAATTGAAAGAATGCCCAAAAAAGAAATAGATACATTTTGGAGAAGTATTAATGACGATCCTGTGGAATATAACAAAGATGCTAAATAAACAGAAGATGTAAAAGAAAGTATGAGAGGTTCAAAGGTACAGGATATGAAATGGGATTAAATAACGGCCAAAGAGATTGAAACAAAGTTAAGAAAAGCCTCCAACTGGAAAACACCAGGCCCAGATGCAGTACCTAACTTGTGGTTAAAAGTATTAACATCTTTGCACGAAGATTTAGCCATGAGTAAGAGCTATTTATATGCACACCTTGAACAGATACCAACCTGGCTAACAAGAAAAACAATGCTCCTACTTAAGAGTGAGCCTGCAAGCTACCCTAAAAATTATAGACCAATAACTTGCCTTCTAACGACGTATAAACTATACTCTAGAATTGATGCTGACAGAGTTTATAGTCATTTAGAAGAAAACTCAATCATAAAAATAGAGCAAAAGGGCAATAAAAGAAAGCCATATGGAACAAAGGATCATCCATTTCTAAATAAAGTCATAATGGAGAAAAGGGAAAGAATCTAGATATGTCATGGCTTGACTACAAAAAAGCATTTGATAGTATCCCACATTCATGGATAAAAGAGTGCTTAAAATGTAAGATACATCCTACATTAATCAACTACATTATAATGACCATGAAACAGTCGCAGACCACTTTACAATGAAGTCATGATAAAAGACAGATTATTATTCCAGGGACAAAAATCCAAAGGGTGAAATTCCAGGGTGATTCTCTGTCACCACTGCTATTCTTTCTTGCCCTTAACCCATTAAGCTGTCTACTTAACAGATTAGGCCATGGCATAATTTGGCTCTTAAAAAACAACAAAGTAGACTTCTCATCTTCTCTTTGTTGATGATTTAAAATTGTATAGCTCATCAGATGAGGAACTGAAAACACAATTGCAAGCAGTCAAAACTTTTCAGATTATGTAAGAATGTCATTTGGTCTTGATAAGTGTGCAAAAGCAACCTTTAAAGCAGGAAAACTGCAGCACCAAGAAAACATCAGTTTGGGACAAGAATGTAATATAAAAGAACTTGAGCAAGAGGAAGTGTATAAATATTTGGGAATTGATGAATGACCAACAATAAAACATGAACAAATGCAAATAAATATTAGTAAGGAATATCTTAAAAGACTTAAATTAATCCTGAAAACAGTGTTGACATCTAGGAGCAAAATTCAAGCAATAAACTAGTTTGATCTTCCTGTCCTAACTTACAGTTTTGGTGTAACTGACCCACCCCCAAACATGTTGGATAGATTGGATAGGAAAACAAGAAAGATGCTTCATGCTCAAATGATTTATAAAAATCATTGCATACCAAGATTATATATTCCCCATTCCAAAGGAGGTATGGGCCTCCTTGAAATTGATTACATGTATAGATCTGCAATTGTGGGACTGTGCACATATTTACTGACCTCGTAGGGCCCAAATGTAGTGAAAATTTTGAAACATGAGGAGAATAAAGTTAAGATGACTTCACTGCTTAGTCTAGCAGAAGCATATCAACATCAAGCAGGAATGGAAAACAAACCAGAAGTAGATAAAAAGCAGGTGGCAACTGAATGTGCCAAAAAAACAAACAAAAAAAAAAACAAAAACAAAAGAAAGAATATAAGGAGGAAGATCAGATGAGAAGGCAAGAAATGTGAAACATGCAGAAATATAGTTGCTTGCAAGTATAAAAAACTTCTGGAAGAACCTCATGTGGATCAGGACTGAATGCAGGAATGGTTAGAGAGAGGCAAATTCAAACCAAAAGATGAAAGGTTTATATTGGTGGCCTAAGATAGTGGGCTATGCACATGTCGGTTTACAAAGTTCATTGAACATGTGGGAGAAAGAGACAAATGTAGGTTTTGTAAAACAGACTTGGAAACACTCGCACAACTCATTGCTGGTTATTACATACAAATGGCAGAAGGACTGTATACAGAAAGGCATAATAATGTGGCAAGAGTGTTGTACTGGGGATTGTGTAAACATTATGGTACTGAAGTAGCTGAAAAACACTGGAAACATGAGCCACACAGCATCGCAGAAAATTATGAAGTCTACATCACATTGGATTATCCATTACCAACAGTTCAAATGATACAGTAGATGAGAGAAAAACAGATGGTCCATGAAAAGAAGACAAAAGTAGCATTGATCATTGAAATCACCACACCCAGTGACTACAGTGTCTTGCGTACAGAGAGACGCAGTCATAAAATATCAGGATTTGCAGGAAGAAATTAGAGCAATGTGGAAGAAAGATACCCAGATAGTTCCAGTAGTAGTAGGAGCAACAGGTCTTATAAAAAAGAATCTACAATCGTATTTAGACATGTTACCAGTACATGTAACCTCATACAAATTACAGCAGGAGTCATTACTGGGCACATTGCAGGTGCTGTAAAAAACAGTTTTGGCTGACATTAAAGTTTGAAACAATACTAATTTCATGAACTTTAATCATACTTTGACTTAGAAGTGGGAGTCCACTCCCATCATGGTAATAGAAACCCAAAAGATTTGGAGAAATTAAAAAGACTGACCATTCATATTGACATGATCAGCACAGGATGTTTTTGGTGGTGACATTTTCTGGTGATAGAAGAAGTCACTTTTCTTGAGAAATATATATTATTTTTTAAAATTTTGATATTATGCCAACTCACTACAGATATAGCCTGTACATAAACTGCATTATACATTCTGAATAGAAGATATATGTCCATCCCTAACTGAAAATGAGTACTAGATTTATGCTAGGCTATCACTGTAGAATGCTTATAAAACTCTATTCAGTAAATGTATAGAAAAGGAATTTTTTCAAGCACTGTTTGACAGATCATTGTGAAATTTTCTTGTGATCATTCTCAGGCACTCAAGTAAATGCCACATTTATAGTAGTCAGTCCTATCATCAAGACATGAATGCTGGTTAGTGCTATAATTGGGTCAAACTATTTATCTTGCTCAACATAGAGAGTTTTGGTGGTAAAATTGGTCTAGTGATAGGCAAGGTTACTATTTTATTTAAATATTTTTTGTTTGTAAAATCTGTTGCATTTTACAGATTCAATAAAGCCTAGACAGTCATCTAAAACCATGTGTATGTCACACACGATAATGCATGATTCTTTATTCATTAAGTGTCACTACACGCCATGTATAGCCACACAAACGCAATAAACATTTTGGCATGCTAATTACAGCATAAGCAGCTTAACTGTATGCTAATCAACCATCCAAGATGGAGTAGTTATTCAACAAGCTATAGAGCAACCATGTAGATTCAGTACTGATTTTCCTTGTGAATTCCAAAACCCATTGGACTACAGCCATGGAAACTAGGCTACATGACAAGATTGTTAGGGGCTGCTGTTGCTCTTATTCATGTGTATGTGCAGCATTCTGCATGAGCTAGTAATTATAGAATGCTAATGGGTAGATAGAGACACACTACAGGGACTCTGCAACCTCTGTCATCCTCAATTAACAACAAGGGCTAACTGAGAGGAACCAATCCCAGTGAAGACTAAGGTATGTGTATCATTTAGAATTTTAGCTAGTGGAACCTTCCAGAAACCAACAGAGGACATGTTGGGGGGTGTCACAGGCATCAGCATCCAGGATCCTCCATCAATTTGTGAATGCTGTGCTACAACATGTCAGTGAGTACATATATTTTCCTGTACACTTGAGGACGGAGCCAGAACTATGCAGGAGTTCTACCCTGTAGCATACTACACTGAAGTCCTGGGTGCCATAGACTGCAAACATGTAGAAATCAAAGCACCACCTGGGGAACAGGGAATGGTGTACATAAATAGAAAGGGCTACCACTCCATTAACTGCCAGGTCATGTATAACACTAAGGGAATCATCCAGAATGTGTGTGCTAGCAACCCAGACATTTACTATGACTCACATATCTGGCACAATTGTCAACTGTATGAGATGTTTACTAGGTGGGGGTATCCCACAGGGCCATTTGCTGGGGGATGCAGGTTATTCGCTGGAACCATGGCTAATGACACCTATCAGAAATGCACACATGCCAAATGAAGAATGCTATAATGAGGCACATGCTCAAACAAGAAATATCACAGAGTGTGTGTTTGGGCTGCTAAAGTCACAGTTCCAGTGCTTAGATACATCTGGGGACCCCTGCAGCACAATCCCCATACATGTGCTGAAATATTCACCATCTGTGCCATGCTTTACAACATTATCCTAAAAAAAACAGCTTCAGCAGGAACAGCAAGGGGAAGGGGCATACATCCCACCACCAATGGCAAGATCACCACAGGTGAGGAGTCAGAGGGGGAACCAGCAATATGCCCTTGCACTGACCAAGAGGCAATGGATAGTACACATGTTCACCACGTAATGGGCTAAAACCTTTATCCTATGCATATACATACAGTAACATTGATATCAGGCAATGCTCCTAACCTTTACTTACCCATGTGATAGTTGTGTGCTGCTAACATCAGGCATAGTCAGCCCCAAACTAAAACTCTTGCAACTGTTTTCCAAGGTTAAGTGTAGAACCTGGAATAGATAAATAATTGTCTAAGTATACAAAGGAATGACATATTCTTGCATACTGTTGCTTGGTAATGTAAGTAAGTATAAGGTGTGTGATTTTTACAGCAATTACATCAAGATGTGACAGCACTGATTTATGTGAATACATGTGTCCTCTATCAACTAATAGGCCTTACGTATCAAAGATTCAAGAAACATTCATACGTCTAAAGTGTACAGATTTTCACCAAAAGTCCAAGGCAAATCATTAAAGAGTGAAGTTAGAAAAATAATGACACAAATTTCAGTTTCAGACTTCATATCCCTCTGAAAAAATAGTAATGCAAAACCTGTTATTCTATCAACTTACTAAGTTTGTAAGACAACAATTTTTGAAAAACTCTACCCATTGTTGGGCCTTTGTCATGCTGTTATTTATGTCTTGGTCCATGTTTTTTGGTCTAAGAGGATGGGAGGCATGTAAATATTACAAAAAACTGTAAGAAAGAAGTACAATTTGCTAAACAGCATCACAAAAACAGATATACTAAGCACTCAGTCAGCTACGCACCTTGACCATCAGACAAAAGACTTACATATCCCTGAATAAAAAAGATAGAAAACAAGGCTATGGCACAGTTATCATCATTTGCGCAGGGTGTTGTGTGTGTGGGAGGACAGGATGCCGAGACTGACACAAAAGGTAGTCAGTAAGTGTGTGTAAGAAATAAAAACAGGCAGACATTTAGATAAAGTACCAAATGGTCTGGTGTATATCACTTAATCAAAAACCCAAATGTTTAAACCACTATTCATTGAACCCTTTACATCGAAACCTCAAACCATCAAACAAACTTTTAATAGAAATATTTCCCAGGACAAAACAATGCTCGGCCAATCTAGCAACCAACAAAAAAATAATAAAGTTTAAAACCCACCCAGGTGGGGGGCATGCCCCCACACACCCCCAGTGTGAAGAGTTGTGCCCCCCACACCTCCTCATAACTAAATATAACAACTCTGAAATCTCACTACAGTAGGGAAAAGGACAAATTCTTGATGATGGCCAACCATTGTTTTATCCTGGGAAAATTTTTGATTAAAAGTCCGTTCAATGGTTTGAGATTTCAATGTAAAGAGTTCAATGAATAGCAGTTTAATGGTTTGCGTTTTTGATTAAGTGATATAGACCCAAATGGCCAATGGGACAGAATGAGCTGTAAGCCTCACTACTGACCCATCTAACTGCTATGTGTGTGTGTGTGTGTGTGTGTGTGTGTGTGTGTGTGTCTGTATGGGCACTCCAGATGAAATTGGTGTGTAATTGTCTGCAAGAACATAGCCAAATTCTGTGCTAGCTCTACATCCTGGTATGTTGGACAGGTGTGAGCCATGCATGGTAGAGGTAACAGTTCATTGTTATCATCTCTGCCTCAAAGAACTGTCCCTGCCAGGAGTTGTACTGGCACATCCATGCTCATGATCCGATGCACTGCTGTTATCTGAACATAACTGATGTCTGCTGGATGACCTCTCCTCATGAGTACACCCAGGACAACAACCCCATGCCCTGCCACATCTGGATTTGGACACTGCAACCATTGATGGAGCAATGGAGCTAGTGCAGTATGGAAGCATGATCTGGAATGGCCATGTTGGCTAATATCAGATGATGTGGTGAACTACATCCACATGGATGCTGTCCCACTCCCAGCAGACATTCCATCACAAAAACTGCCCATCCCATGCCATTCATGCAATCCATTGAATTGGCAACACAGTCGAGGCAGTTCTGCATGTCAGCCTGTACCATATCAACAACTCTAAGCATTTCCTTGGAGGCCATATTGGAATCTGCCTGTGCCTCCATGATGGCTCTTAACATACGTTAAGTGGCACAGAAAGACATATGCAGATCAGGTGGAGGATGGCCAGCAAGCCTCCTTTGAGTACCCCAAACAAAGCTCCTGGGTGACACCTCACCCACACTTTGGCTACAGCAAGAGCCAACAGGTAGTGAAGCTGCAGTAACCACACTATCCTGATCAAGTGTCTCTCCCTCCACCTGTCCAATATCTGAGGGCTCACTGGAATGGGTTTCCATAGGCCAACTGGTTGTGTCTGATGGAATTACAGATGATGGCAAAAAATCAACCTCAGTGTCATATTCAATCTCTGAACCCCTGACTGTCCCTGTATTTGGTCACCATCATAATCAGATTCTGCCAATACTCTGACATAAGACAGTAAGATTCCTATACTTCCACTGTCAGGATCACCTGTGATAATGAGCAACAAATATAGGAAATAAATGAATAGCTACATTACTAACAAAGTAACACTGATGCCACTATCACAGATGGTAAAGCAACGCACACACAGTCCTGGCATCTACCTCACTCATATGGATAAATGCATATTTCTGTCAAATGCTCATCAGTACTAAAATAAAAAATGTTTGAATACCATGTGCAGATGACTCCACACTTGCTAGGGATGATGGTCCTGGAATACGTTAAGCAAAATGTAAGGACAACATCATCACAAAAACAATAACACAGGGTGATTTTTGTTACCTTTATATGTCCATTAACAATATATTTAAATGAAAGTTAGATGACACGTCCACCTGAAGCCCAAGTGTAATGAACCAGAATGAATTAACTGTATCAATCTATAAATAGCCCCATAAAAATTATTAAGCTTAACTATTGCTTTCAATATTCTATTATACAAGAAGTATTTAACAATTGAGATAGGTAAGCCTGCCTGGAAGCTCCTGCTGGGACATACTTGTCCTCCCTGAAACAGCAGCACCAGCATCAATCACATGCTGTTGTGCACTTTCCATTGAGCTCTCTGGATTCCTGACAGTGGGCAGGAAGTTTTCATTTAGTGTCAGTGGTGGTTCTGTACCAGGCCTTGCCCTGGTTGCTAGGTGTCCACATGCCACTGCAGCTGCTCTCCTCTTGGCTGATGAAATTCTGTAAGTGGCCCTAAGACACCACTGGCATTATCATATGGTAGGGATGGGAGGTTGGCATAATGGTTAAGGTATTTACCTTATAGACACAAAGATCATAGTTTTATTCTCATATGGGGTAATTGGCTAGGGTTAAAATGGCCCACAAGGGCAGTTACCCTTGTACTAATCTATGCACATATGAATCTACATGTTCTGCTGCACCCCCCAAAGGCATTAACATTGTTCACTATCTGGTTCCAAATTTGCATTCTACCAGACATATCCCCATGTCCTCTCTCAAGCAAAAAGGTACCATATTGATGAAAGGCTTGTACAATCACAGAATTCTCTTAGTCACTGATGGGGGTATTTGTGGGAATTGGGACACTTGGGTGACATAGTCCTAGGTGACATAAAACTCAAAAGAAAGACACTACACATACATATCACATAAATAAAGGTCCTACTTAGATATACCACATATTATTAGTTTTTCAATATTATTCTCTGGAGAAACAAAAAAAGAAATTGAGTTATTCATATATAAAAAAGGGTTATGTGGTTGTAATATATCATAGTCACACACAAACCAAGACTTGATCCAAAACAAGGACTAACAATAGGAATCTAACCTCTGTAAAGACATTGTTTAACTGTGGCAACACAGAAATGCAACTTGGCTCCCCCACCTGCAAAACAACAGGCAAATGACATTTTGTACTAAACAAGGAATACCATGTAAGTCAATTGCTATAAGTGCTTTCAAACAAACTGTCCCAAAAAGATGTGTACACATTTACCACACAACAGTTATTTTTATGCAATTGCCATTCTGGTCAACCTGTACTCAGCACTCCCTTAGAGGTGTCTCTGGGCCATCCTAGAAGGCTAACATGCCCCTGTATTACTGCAAATATTCCAATTCATGGTTCCAGCGGGAACAATCTCAAAAAACACTCAAAAGCTTTTGAAACTTTGCCTTTAGTGCTGACTTAATTATCACACCTCCATTGGTTGTTTACTTAAACTTAATGCTTTAAAAATATGAAATAAAAACTGTACGTTATTTCTCATTTTTCAGTTCTCTTCTTGTAGATCCTTATTATTATATTTTGCTCTCTGTATGAATATTTTTTAGATATTTCTTTGAATCTTTTTGGTGTGAAGGTCACTGAAAAACCAATCAGTAAATACAAAAACTCCAGCAAAGCTAGAACTTCCACTGAGTGACCTCCCACACCTCTTTCTCAGAGGCACATGGGATATATGCAAATGACCCTTATGAATATCAGGTGTTTCAGCTAATTGGCGATTCTGAATGCCTATGACTTGTTTTGTCATTTTAATGGACAATTTCAGGCCAATAAAGCCAAACCCCACTAGCTGTGGATATGCATATGTCAGCTTTGTTATGATCTTATCAGCACAGCACAAGCAGAGTGTTTGACTAAGCATAAGAAATACAGGGCTGTTATACCCAGCTGATGTCCATTATCATTAGGGTCACTGCAAAAATATCCCAAACAACAAACTAAAACAATAAGTGAGAAGGTCACTGAAAAAACAGTCAGTAAAAACAAAATGAAAACTCCAGCAAAGCTAGAATTTCCACTGAGTGACCTCCCAAACCTCTTGTATCAGAGGCACATGGGATATATGCAAATGACCCTTATGAACATCAGGTGTTTTAGCTAATTGGTGATTCTGAATGCCCATGAATTGTTTCATCGTTTTAGTGGACAATTTCAGGCCAATAAAGCCAAACCCCACTAGCTGTGGATATGCATATTTCGGCCTTATGTATATAAATATATACAATTAATAAGCATAGTTAATAAGCACTTATTCTGTGGCAAGCATGAAAAAAGCGGGCCTATATTAGAACGTCAAAATTTCATTATTTCGAATGTTCTAATATCGACCCCTATTCAGCGAATGCTGAAAATAGCGAAACGACAGATAACCAAATTTTTTCTTAGGGAAAGAATTCAGTTGTCGATTTCTGCCATTTTGCTATTTTCAGTGCTGTTGTGGAAAGTTACGGGTCGGGTTCAGGTAAGTGTGCGATTGGGCATGGGTTATGTGAGTTAGGGTTAGGGTGCGAGGGAGGTATGTGTGCGATTGTATAGGGCGAGTTAGGTGAGTTAGGGTTAGGGCACGGGTGAGGTGAGTGTGCGATAGTGACGGACCTTAGGGTTAGGGTTTGAGTTAAGGTAAGTGGATAGTTAGTGGTGTTTGTACAGTTTAGTGTAGGGTTAGCTGCAAGATTTTGGGTGTACATGTGTGGATTGCTGTTTGTTTGGTGTGCTTGTGTTGTGTGTATGTGTTTTGGAACAGAGAATATTTTGTCCCTAGGAAAAAATTCGCTGTTCTGAATGTTAAATGTTGTCAGCGTTCGCTGAATAGGGGTTGATGTTAGAACATTCAAAATAATGAAATTTCGATGTTCTAATATTGACCCGAAAAAACTCCTATGGGAAAGAATATGCTTTGTTTTTAATGCATAGGTTTGAATCCTACATTGTACAAAAATATTTTATCAGTGTGTATAGCTACACCAAAAGTGTGTCAGGTCATATACTTTATACCCCCAATGCATATCTGCAAATATAATTAAGTAAAAGAGCCAAAAACTAATGCCAATTGCCACATTGCCCTTTTAGTGCATAAACTGCATTCCTCTCCAGCACTGTTGCTCTCCACTTAATGTTGCACAAACTCAGTCAGCATGGTTGCTTGCGTCTGAAATACCTACTTCCCTTACCCAACATTCCTCTCTTACTACATTAAAAAAAAAATGATCATCAGTCCCACAAAAAAAAAAAAAAAATCATTCCATACATAGCTCTCCACTTTGCACACTTGTCTTCTTGACATACTTGATTCAGTCCAATTGGATACATAACATGATTGCCTTGCTCTTTGTTGAGGTGACACTCCAAATTCAGCTAATATTGTGTACATATTTTCATTTTACACTGTTGAAGAAGTGAATAGCTATGATTCATTCTTACCTCCCTCTTGCACATTCCTTTATTGCTTTCCCTTTATTCTTCCCCCTGCTTGCACCCCATTTCAACACTTTCATATCTACCCCCATTTTAACATCTTTAATCTGGTCAAAAAATAGAATCACACACTACACACATCAGTGAAAAAAAAACATTGAAGCCCTTCACAATTTGTCATCTGTGTTTGCACGGAGCTTGACACCATGCACCAAAGATAAATGATGGTGAATGGTTCTTCAATGATGTGGTTACCTCAGCATAATGCTGCTTAAAAATGCTGCACTTGGGTAACAGAAAATGAAAGTAGAATGAAGTATTTCTTTGAATTATAAATACATATTTAAAACTATAAGATATACCTGGATTTGAACCCTGTATCATCTGGGCTCAAAAAAGAAATCTTTACACTGCATTTACACCTGCTGTTACAGAGGCAGCTAAGCAGCAGGTGTGTTTCTTACACTCAGTACTATCACACTGCTGACTGCTGTGCCTCTCCACTTAACATGTTTGTGCAGAAGGAAGCAAACAAGTAGAACACTCATAATTTTTTCAGTGAAGCAGAGCGTGCATTTGCTCATCACTTCACTACATGCAAATGGGGAAAGCAGTATAAATTTGTATCTTGCATGCACAAACAGTTTGCCATCAATCGAGCAAACCATCTGCTCAGTGGTAACTTATGAAAAGTGCACATATTGATTGATTAAGTGCACATTTGCATGTATTACTTATGTTTACTGCCCATTTAGTCTTCATCCCATGAAAATACATATAAAAACACAAACACACAAACAAAGGGAAATCACTTTTATGGAAAGAACACATATTTACACTGTAGCCATCTGTTACCTGCACCCAATAACTTGGTCTCTCAGTATTTGTTCCCAAACATATCAACTACACTACATAAATAAATAAAAATGCTTTCTTATATACCATGTACATCTTTATACTGACAATATGCATTCAGATTTTCCAATACTTGTAGTGATGTGGATATCTGTTTGCATATAGTTTGCAAAGATGTATTTTTAATTTATACCTTCACACACTGGAAACATAGCACCAAATGCTACACTTTGCACACACATCAATCTGGTAACATGCAAATCTTTAATGTCTTGACAGTTGTACATGGCTAGCCATCCATTTCATTCAGGCCTCTCAGCATCTTCTCTCAAACATCCAGTGATGATGTCATCCACTATAAATTGTTCTGCAGCATTGAAAAACTCAAACTTAAGCTGTGGTGCATGTGCTAAGTACTGAGTTCTCTTGTCAGTGTATTTAGTTAGGTAGGAGTTCTAATCTCACTGCAGTCAACTGGTGTGTGTCTGTCTACTCAGAAGAGCATAACTGTGTGCCCTTCAGTCAGATGTACAATCCATGGAGTACCAATATTTTGAAAGTTGTACATGCTTGCATATCCATTTAATGCAGTCATCACAACCTCTACTCTCAAACATCCAGTGGTGATGTCAGTCTATATGAATTGTCCTGCAGCAGTCTAAAAGTCAGACTTGTGCCATGGTGCTTGCATTAAGTACTGTGCTTTGTAAATAGGTAGCTACAGGATCTACTCTCACTGCAGTCGGTTGGTGTTTTTGTGTGTGTGTGTATGTGTGTGTGTGTGTGTGTGTGTGTGTGTGTGTGTGTGTGTGTGTGTGTGTGTGTGTTCATGTGTTCACTCGACTGACATTTGAGAGAGCAGTTTGCAGAAGCATGTCAGACAATGATGTTACCATCTTCTTTTTCTTACAAGACAGTACTGATATCATCAGCTATAAACTGTAAACAGACACTATAAAAGCCAGACTTGTGCTGTGGTGCTTGTGTTAAGTACTGTGCTGTGTAAATAGGTAAGTAGGGGTTCCATTCACACAGTGGTCAATTATTTGTGTGTGTGTGTGTGTGTGTGTGTGTGTGTGTGTGTGTGTGTGTGTGTGTGTGTGTGTGTGTGTGTGTGTGTGTGTGTGTGTGTGTGTGTGTGTGTGCGTGCATGTTCATTTGGTTGACCTTTGAAAGAGCAGTTTACACCAATGAGTCAGACACTGCTATTACCATCTTCTTCTCACAAGACACTGCTGATATCATCAGATATAAACTGCTGTTGGACGTTATAAAAGCTAGACATGTGCTGTAATGTTAGTGTTAAATAGTGAGTTCTCTAGTTGATGTAATTGGTTAGGTAGGGGTTCTGTTTTCACTGTGGACAACTGGTGTGTTTGCGTTTCTTCACCTGGTTGACATTCAAGTGACCATCTTGGACACTGCTATTATCATCTTCTCATCAGACACTGCTGATGTAATCATCTATAAAGGGTTGTCAGTCACTATAAAAGCCAGACTTGTGCCGCTTGCATTAAGTACTGTGCTGTGTAAATAGGTAGGTAGTGGGTCTATCCTCACTGCAGTCGATTTGTGTGTGTGTGTGTGTGTGTGTGTGTGTGTGTGTGTGTGTGTGTGTGTGTGTGTGTGTGTGTGTATATGTGTGTGTGTGTCTGCGTTCACTTCGTTAACATGTCAGACAGTGTCATTACCATATTCTTCTCACCAGATGCTGCTGATGTCATCAGATATAAAGTATTGTTGGACACAATAAAAGCCAGACTTGTGCTGTTGTAATCTGACAGCAGGTGACTTGTGTATCTGTACATACACCTATCACATTTTACACAGGGATGTGACTCCACATCAAAGTCATACAGTCCTCCCAACATGCCCTCCTCAGTGTACAATGATGCTATCATACTCCATAAAGTACAATGTGACAATGTTATACTCAGACATACGTGGTGTTGCTACTGTGACATTGCATGGCATTCATATTCCATACCTACACAGGTGTAATTTTCAAATCAGGCCATTCTACTGCTGTGTGTGTGTGTGTGGGGGGGGGGTTGGTGGTATGTTATGGCCATTGTATGATCTTTGGGCTCATTCTTCATTGCATTACCACTTGGAAAACCTTTCACATAGCCTCATGCATCCACCATCCTCCTGTTTCCATTGGTCACATGACATCCTTTGTGCAGAGGAGTGGAGGATGTCCTCATGTCAAATATGCATACACACATCATGAAGCAGAGTCCTTCCATGAGCTTCTGCAAGCCATCTCAAGACCACTTCATGTGAGATTGCTATTTCTGTCGTGGTGTGGTGCACATGCCCCATATGGACAGTGGCAGGATGAAATGCAATCAAACAAGTATACATGCATGCACAATAGGATTGCTATCTTCCATAATATAGATACAGGGATTTTTTTTAAATGTTATAGTAATGGCTAGGATTTCATGTGATATTGGCCATTAGCCTAATAGTGTCTTATGACCCTATGAACGGTTGACATGTCACTGCTGTTGTCATTGACATGTGCTATATTGAGGTGTAGGTGTACAGGATGGCAACAAAAGGGTCTTACAGTCTGTGATGTGAGCTAATGTATGTATGGCCATTGATGCCACTGCAGTACATGCTCCTTCAATAACAGCTGTAGTAGTATGCTTCCTGAGAACTGTTGACATTTTATGTTACAGTCATATGTATATTGGTGTCCTAATGTACATATGTTTTTGTAGTGGAGCAGATCAACCTTCTAAACAGTTGATATTCCACCATCACAGTGACACTTGCAGTATAGCACAACTGTGCCTGTGTCTACATGCCATCATTAAATGTCCTGTGACTGACAGCAATATCAATTCATATTGATTACATGGTCACATAAATCTTATCATACACGTGTTTTTTATGCTGTGATATGCACAACCAATGTATCACATGCTTTGACACAATTGTAACCTTTTGTGGAATTCATTCTATTTGCAGTTGTGTTGCTACACCCAAGGGTTACTGAGGTGGTTAGCAGTACCACTGTGTGACTATTATTTGTTTCAGGAAATGTTCTACATGAATCACAAACAACTGATTTCTAATGTGTCCTGATATGTCAGGCCACTCAAACACAGCTTACCCATGAAACACATATAGGCCTATGTTGTGCAAGTGATGTAAGTATGTGACATTGGTACAGCTGTGTGACTGTGTGCATAGCAACAGTGTGCTGGAATGTGATGAATGACCAAGGCTATATGGAGGTCTTGTCACAAATCAATTATTCCAATACATATGAAATGTTAAGTGAAATACACACCTAAACACAGATCTGTGTGTGGATGTCAACAGACATACCTACCTGGAGAACATAGACAATCTACTAGCTGACAGTTTGTCTCACATCACCACCTTGTCTCTACTGGCCATCAGCCAAAGTATACATGTAAACATTACTCAGTTTTTATTCTCAGGAGGGGAGCACATCTGTGTGCTGTCTATGACTAATAACACAGAAGCAATGTGCCCAGACAACATCACAGGTTGCCTATAGCATGACTTAAAACCTGACCTACCAGACACAGTTGGATCTGTATGTCAGCACAGCCTCCATACAGCCTATGTTCATAGAAGAGTATACAAGAACATGCATCCTTCTGACTCAGGGAGACCATCACCTGATACATGAAGTTATAGATCCATCCTGATTCTTCTCATTTGTGAGGTAGGCCAAGGAGTCATCATAGATGTTCTCTAAAAGAGCACAGGTAGTATGTCAACTGTGTACTTACCCCACATTTTTCGTTCAGGCTACATCATGTCTGTTACATCTGCTGACTCTCTTCAAGAAGGTTACCAAGGCCATTCATGATGACAACACTATCATCCTGTATGACATGACCTGGCCAAAGCATTTGACACAAATCAACAGTCAGGTATTACAGAGAATCTCTTACAATAAACATAAACACCTACGTTATCAAGGGGGTAGACAACCGGAACACATACCTGACAGATAAATATGTTGCCATGTGTGAAGTCACCTCTATCTAGAGTTCATTGACCAGGCCCATACCTCAGTGCTCTGTGGTAGGCCCTTTCCAGTCCATTATTTAAGTTTTAGACATGAAAACTGACTTACACATCCTTTCTTTAACCAGCTTTATGGAGGACTGCAAATTGTAGACAACCATTAAATCCAAGTGTGGTATTGCTATAATGCATACAGTATCAACATACACATAGGATTGATGCCACAGCCATGGAGACATAGTAGATGAAGGGAACTCATGGGGGAATTAATTCCACTATGAATGCAAATACACAAGATAATTACAATATGGACAACACACCCACATGAGTAGACCAAGTGGTATGCACACCTGTAAACTAGTCTGGATTGATCATTATTTCTACAGCAGGTGTAACAATGTCCCTCTGAACACTGGCAGTAGTTACATTTTGAGGGAAGTATGCTTGCTTTCCTTCAGAGATTGCTGATGAATCATAATGGTTGTACAAGTGTGTTCTTGCAGAACCATCTATCATCACTCAAAATCATCACACCCCCTTTAAAGGACAATATCAGCAATCCATCTACATACTGTGGGAGTAGAACCCAAAGCCTTCACCATCAGAAGCACGTACACTACCTGTTATGCTACTAACAATGTAAACAGACTTACCATAAGCAGCATTAAAATTTATCTTCCCCCTGAAGCTCTCATCTCTTTGTAAAAGCTACTTGACACTCAACTATCTCTCAACTTTGCGGCAGAAGAAATCTGGAAAAGAGCCAAAATTAATTGGGGGAAGCAAAGGCACAAAACCAGGGGCACATCTTAAACTTTGCTTGTATAATCTTAGAAAGTTGCTAAAATAAAATGTTTTGTGTTACCATGCATTTTCTGAAAGATAGGAAGACTGAAACTTAAATGGCTATCATTATTTAGTGAATTCAGTTATCACTGATTTGCTGGAAAAACACAAATTTCAAGAGGAACAGGCCAAAAGTATGAGCCAAACATGTGGACAGTTGAAAGCTATGGACTCAACTCCTTGAATCACAAGTGGTGGTACGGGTAGAGAATTCAGGCTCTTGTACCTTGTACCTAAGGTACAAGGTATGAGCCTGAGTAACACTAACCACTAGGTATATCTAACTGAGGCATTTACACACACACACACACACACACACACACACACACACACACACACACACACACACACACACACACACACTGTTCCTTATCAAATTCCCACACATACAAAAAGCAAATTCCCATACACACTCACATGTTACTTATCAAATTCCCACACATACAAAAAGCAAATTCCCATTCCCGCAAAAAGCAAATTCTCATTCCCACACAAAATTCATTAGCAAAGTCAAATTTCCTTGGCAGTATTCCCTACACATAAACATTGGCAGGGTGAATTAAAATTCCCAAAAATATTTGTTGTCAGCAATGAAGCAGCAGGAAGTCAGCAATGAAGCAGCAGCAAAATCCCTTACTTGCAGCAAGTAGAATGTACTGGTTAGCAAGCAGAAAATTTCTAAAACATACTGGTTAGCAAACAGCAAACTGGATCAGCTATGGGATCATTTGTTCAGCAGCAAAATATTCTACACACACCATTTGCTGCACATTTCTAAAATGTACTGGTTAGCAAGCAGCAAAATGGACCAGCTATGGAATCATTCGTTTAACAGCAAAATGTTCTACACACCATTTGTTAGTGGCAAATTAATTCTTATGTGTGGGTTCTCAGGAAGAGCAGGGTGGCGTCTGTCTGTACAACACACACATGCACACAGGACCACTCTTAAAGAAGATGCATAAATTGCACACGTTTAACACCAACATGGCACCGGAGTACATAATAAATAAATAAGTGCATAAGTGCATGTCCCTAATTAAATAAATAAATACTAGTTTAACACTGACATGACACCAGAGTACATAAATAAATTGCACAAGATTAACACAGACATGACATTGGAGTACCACTACCACCTAAATTGTTATGATGCAGGAAAAGTGTATGATGCCAAGGTTTTGTGTTTCCACATGGAGCTGACTATTCTTTTTTACGTACCTGGAGCTGCCAGGGAGTGTAAATCTTCTCATCCCAGATTCCCAGCAGTGCATGTGGATACTGGACAGACCAGACTCTGCTGCAGCCTGCAGTGGGTCTTGGGCTTGGCAGAAGTTAGAATTTAAGACTTAAGTCAGACTGTGGCTTCTCCATTCACAGCTGCTTGTAAATAAAGTAAACACAGTCCAACTGAAGTGAGCTGAGTCTCCAACAGTCTGGCAGTCTACCTGATGCCATCACTGCACGTGCTCCCCTGGGATGCACATGATGACAACCAACAACAAAAAAACAATCGGAAATTGAAGTTGCCACTTGGGAATTCGTGGCACCTCATCATTTTGCCATCAAAACTGGTAAATACTGAGAAATTCGGTATGGTTGAGAAGAATGTCTCCAGCCTTCTACTCCACTCCTTTGTTTTGTTTTTCCCTCTACTTTATCTTACCTTATCCATGTCATCTGTGCAAACCTTTCCTCTACCCCTTTCTCTTTCCTCCATACTCACCTAAGCTACCTGAAGTCACCCTACCTTGCACTCTTCTTATGATCTTCTTTTCTCTCCATCCTTCTTCCTTTAATAACAATATGAACACCATCTATCATACTATGACATCACTCAGTTTCCCCTCACTGTCTCTAATCATGTAATCTCTAATACCTCATTAAATATCTTATTAGAATTGTCTCAGGATTCATTTATCACACACTAATCTACATAACAAATACTATGACTAATGAGCTTTTCCTCACATTTTCTCCAACTCATGTTCTTGTTTTTCAGTGCACTCTACTATGAAACATAATTTCTGTGTTTTTCTCATAACATTTTTTTTCACTTATGTGTTTTACTGTAACATGATACTTTAAGATTTAAAATATCTGTACTTGATTTCTGAAATATTGTCATAGTGTAGCTTTTCTTTGTGAGCATCCACTGAAAATGAATACTTTATGGCCCAGTTTACATTCTCGGCAAAGAAATCTCAAATACATAAAAAAATAAGTACAAGAAGCAATATCAAAATCACTCTAACAGATCTTAGTAAAATTTTCAATGAATTATACTTTGAGAGTAGACATGTACAGCACTTAGAAACTGAATTCCAGTGTTAAGGATTTAACTACAGCTCAACACTAAAGTTGGTTCAGACATATTATCATGGTCAGTACAGGGAGATTTGATGGTAGCATTTTTTCCATTTACAGACACAGTCATTTATCTGGATATATTTGTTTATGTTGCTGCCTACCCAGCCTGCTTAGTGCTCTAGTTGATGCCTCAGTTAATTTGCTCATAAACCATGGATCCCTCAGTTTTTTTTTTCTTTCTAGGATATCCCTGTTGTAACTCTAACATTACCTGGGATCTCTTACTATTCAGTGGTTGACCTTTTGTTTTTCTTACAATACTGGTACAGAATGGTGCCATGAGCTATCATAATTGTGGAGCCAGTTATAAACCCTAACCTGGGAGTGATGTACACAGTGTCCTCACATCCCCGAAGAAGGCTGACTGCAAGGCTTGTGATCTTCATTACAGTTTTCACAGACAGAGCCTTCTCCTGAACTATTTTGGCAAATACTACCAGTGGTCTGAACCCATTCCCAAACTCAGGGTACTGGCATCACAGACAGAAACCCTGCCTCTGTGCCTTTTGGATGACTCAAAGGCATATGTTATATTTTTTGCTTGTGTTCTAGTACAACACTAGAACTATGTGTTGGACGAATATTTCAGTATCTTCTCTGAAAATAAAACATGTTTCCACATCTATAAGCCATATTTCCACATCTAAAATCAATTGCATGTACAGCAGTTTGACAGACTTCCACAGAGAAATGTTTGTGTTCATATACATATAATAAGAAATATGTTAGTCACACTTTGGAACTATTTAATAAAAAATAAGGCAATTATACACTGATTCTAATGCAAAAGAGCTACCACTTCCCACTAAAAGATTATCATACAGTCCATCTTGTGGGGAAATTTTTTAAATGGAAATGTGTTAGTAGTAAAAAGAAAGTGTCATTTTCTGGACAAATATGTACACGTTTGACTGTTATTATGACAACTCAGCCCAGATATACTCTGCACATGGACTACATTCTGCATTCTGAACAAAGAGATATAATCACCCATAACAGAAATGCTAATATACTGTAACATAAGAGAATGAAATACAAAAATGCCTATGGAAGTCAATAATTGGTGACTGTGTAGACTGCAATGTCTCAATCACTCTTTATAGATCGAGGATTTAAGGAGTAATACATGGAACATCAGGCAAATTCTGCACATAGAAATAAAACTGTGCACTTTAGCATGTACATGCTATTTATTGTTACAATTTTCTTAGCCATATAGTCACAAACAGTACTCAAACAAAGTTTTTTGATGATGGCATTTGTTGCAGAGACACTGAAAGTCACATTTATGGAAAAAATGCAAGATTTCTACTTTTGATGCAATGCCAGCTTATTTTATACATATATATATATATATATATATATATATATATACATATATAAATATATATATATATATATATATATATATATATATATATATATACATATATAAATATATATATATATATATATATATATATATATATATATATATATATATATACATACACACACACATATATATATATATATATATATATATATATATATATATATTTATATATATATTGTGGACAGCCAAAGCATACCCAGCCATGAAAATATACCCCACAAACATACCTTATAGAAGCTGAGTGTAATGCAATATGGTATCCTGCATATTATACTAGACATGTATCTATTGCTGGAAAATTCTGAAACTTTCTAGCATTTTGTTTTGTATAGCATTATTTAAATATTCAGTTACATATCGCACTTGTCTGGTACTTTCTTCTCCAAAGGTAGTGGATGAACTAGCCTTTTCAGAAAAAGAAAGATGAGTAAATGTGTTATGAACTGACACTATGTTCTCTGAAGCTCTGAAAAAACACAGTTAGTATAATATGTAGCTATAATAAAAATAATTTGGAAGTCAAAACATAAGTAAACACTTAAGCAAGATGCTTCCCTGTCAGAAACGAACATGACCTGTGCAACTGTGCAACACAGAATATCATTACAGCCAAATTCTGTTCACATTAAGTTGTTATGAACTGACACTATATTCTTTGAAACTCTGAAAAATCACAATTTGCATAATATGGAGCTGAAATAATGCACAGACAAACAGACACACACGCAAATATACATGTGTTGATATGTCTACTACAGCAATGATCACAAATGAAGACATTGAATACATCTCAATGAATGAACACTCACACACTAATAAGCATTCCAAACACGCAGCACATATAGTGAAACAGCAACACTTATTTGCACACCAGAAACTTCAACAAACTAAATAATTCCAAAATCACTGTATTATGCAGGGAGCATATATATATATATATATATATATATATATATATATATATATATATATATATACACATATATATATATATATATGCATATACATATTACAGAGTTACAATTTGAAAGAACAAACATTCATTTGAGTGAACATTTTTTACTGTTATAAAAAGAGTGAATACTCATATGAGTGAAAGCTCTTTTAAATGAAGTTTTTGCTGGTAGCATTTTGTATGAGATTGTGTTGCAGCTGGGTAAGAGAATTTGCCCTTACCACTCTGCTGTTCAATCTCAGAGTTAGTATATATAATTAGTAGGGATGTGAGTGTGTGTGGGTCACCTGAAAAAAGTTAATTTTGCCTTGAATATTTTCAATCATTTTAGATTAGATCTAAAATAATCACTCTTTTTACCACTGTCTCATAAATATCAAATGCTCTAAAGAGCAATCATATGTATATCCATCCATTCACAACCCTTTTTCCCATTTTTGTACATGGAGTTGGGGTGTCACTTCAACAGTGACAATCATCTAGAGTCAAGGTTTACACTGCTGGGTGGCTAGCCCTGAAATGGTTAGTCATATATATAGATATTGATATATATACATATATAGAGATATATATCTGTATATGTATATAGATATAAAAATATATAATATACACACATACACATGCATACACACATACATACACAAACACTGAGCCATGACTTAAACTGCACAGCCCTTTACTGTAGTCAAGTGACAACCGTGATCAGTTGTTTTCACACAAACAGAAAAACTAACCTGCCACCTAATTGCCACCATTGGAATGGATATCTCACAGTGGTATAACAGTAGTCATGATTCAGACTGATTACTATTAGTAATGTATTGTCTCACATAAATCCAAATACCCATCTTTGATTATTAATCATGTTCAAATTAAAGGAGAGCAACGGCTTTCATACAAAGTACCCTGCAATAAATCCTATTCCATTGACAACTTACAACTCAACTGTCTGACTTTGATCAAGTGAAAGGTCTACCCAAAAAATACCTTGTGTTAGGTTGGCAGCTACAGACACTATCATTCATTAATTATCAGTGAAATATGATCAACCTACAGTAAGGCAGCTGCCTTTATATATAGACTATTTCCCTCACTAAATATAACTGTGTTCTGATTGGATACTTTATACCTCTGGCATCTACTTATAATCAAGTCAAAGGAACTCTGCCCAACACAGATTATTAAGCATGTTTCCATTGCATATGTACTAAAGACATTTAACTTTGATCAAGTGAAAACAGGTCAGATTTTTTTCTTTGAAAAGTCACCCCTCCCCCGCCCAAATGACCACATTTTGACTGGGTAGCTCTGCAAAGTTTCAGTGTGGCCGAGTGAATGAACTTGTTCAAAGTAATGTGCTCAGTGCAGCTTATTTCAGCTTATTTCACACAAACACACACCCTGTCCAGTAAAAGTACATGAAATTTCTACTTCCCTGCACATCAGAAAATCATTAAAAAAGACTTGAATCTTTCACTGTAGCTGTGTGTACCCCTCAGGTCCAGATAAGCTTATTGTGGTCTTATTATTGGAAATAATGGTAAACTGTAAAATGGAATGTGTATAATGCATCCTACATACTACTATGTATCAGACCTGCAAGTACAGCTATAATGTGAACCGGCTGTATTATAGACACACTTCTAGGTAATTTCATGTTTATTTTGAATTACAGAGTAAATGTTTTAGTGCAGTATGCTAAATTGATTACATTTTAATTGGAAAGTACAAGAAGCCACCGATTACTTGCCTATTAAAATGACTCATAACCACTTATTACATGAAAATGGAACTATCGCATCACCCAGTGTAGTGCCACGGCTTTTTGATGGCAAGATAATGTAGCATCTGATGGGCATGGGTTAATTAATCTTAAAATAGAGGAGGAATGGACATATACCTTGGAAAAGGAGCATTCAAGAATATAGACATTTTAATACATTTTGGAAGGTTTTAGCGGAGGTGATATAATTGAAGAAATATAACCAAAATAATAAAGTGACACTGTCAGATAAACAAACCAAACTGCAAATTATAAAATCATGTTATTCAAACTAGCACCTTGAGTTAAACACTTCAAAGTGTGTTTGCTAAAAAAGACAGATCGGATTTTCACATGACTGAAAGACTATGGATTACTTGTGTATTTTAGCATTGTGGAACATCTAGAAAGCCTTATGTTGGAAGATATTTCTAATTAAAAAATATGGCCTTTAGATATTATAAAATATGGTAACAACAGATGTAAACAAAAAAATGTGACGAGATAAGAGGATAGGTGAGGGAAAACTCAAGAAAATAGTTAATGAACAATAAAGAATTATGTATAGCAATAAATGGAGATGAGATTTATTTTTCATATTCTGGTTAATTAGTAAATAATATTGACACAATTATTGAGATATATGTTCTTTATGTTTATGTTAGCTTTATAATCTATGAATCTATGAATCTATATTAGCTTTATAATATGGTAGAAATTGTTTATTTTTCCATTATGGATAATTTAACATAACTGAGTTAATGTTGTTATTTTACAAATACTATTTATATTAGTTATTTGCATTTGTTTATATGTAGTTACTAGGTATGCACCCCAAGAGACAACTGAGGAAACTAGCCTCATTTTCAAATTGCCTCAGAGCACTGTTTGAGCAATTGCTCAGAATCACAGAGTAAGCAAATGGAAGCTACAAGAATCAAACTCTGGAGTATGTGAAGGAAGTCATTAACATATCATTGTCTTTATCATTCACATAAGTTATAAGCATCTCAGAAAAATGTTCCTTCATTTAACAACTTATCCAATGTATGGCATCTCAGAAGTGCAGCACATCTTTTACCAGGTGACTGCAGTGTGAGAGTAATCATTAAAAAAACATAGAGTTCACCTATCCTTCTCATCTGCCAGCAATTCAGCTATTTGGAATCCTAGTTCAACAACTCACTGAAAGGGTGTCATGCCACCAACATATCACCTACTTCATACTGTAAGGTAGTTTCAGCACTGGGCTACCAGCCCTAGTATGTGATGTGGGGAAAGAACTCTCAGATCGTATGATCATTTTTGGGATAACTTTGAGTCCTTTTCCATCTGAGTTCATATTAAGGCAGGTGATTCTGATGTAAAGAACACTATTGAAGCAGTAATTCATTGCAGGTAAGAAGCAATGCTTGGAAAGGTTAGAAATTTTCTTCAGTATTCTGAGTTAAAGCAGTTATTCTGTACTTTTTCCTTTAACTATAAGATTAATTGCTTGAAATGGCATTTATTATACATTTGAATCTTTCATTTTAATAAATGCATGTGCTGTCTTTTAGCTTTATATGATCTTAGTGTCATTTATATGAAAATGATTGCAGTGATCTGTGTGCTGAGAAACTGCAGGAATAATGGAAGCTACTTCAGCAATGGCATCAAATAGCATAGCAGGAAGCCTCTATTTTGCTAGAAAAAATAATGATCACATTTAGACATTTAAAATAAATACTTGTATTTTTACAGACTTTGTTTCTTATTATGTTTTTTACAGTTAAGTGAGTCAATGTAGGAGGGGATACTGTAGGTAAATGTAAGATAACTTTTTTATTAAAAATCTTGCAAGTGCAAGAGCTGTTCACAAACATGCTGCTGAATATACATTCTGGATAGTATGACATAACAGCATGTCTGTCTTCATTTAAAATGTTCAACAATAAGTAATGTTCTAATTAAAGAAATAATTTTCCAAATTATTTATGCTGTTTTCAATAAAGCAGCTGATGAATGAATGCTTTGCTTTCATTAATAATTGGGACAAGTTTGCTTAGTTCAGAGGTCTGCTAAAGAGGAAGTTACATTTTGATTAATCAAAAGTGAGTAACAGAGGAGAGCATAATTAGAAGATTGCACAATTGTTAGTGTATGATTAAAAGGAATAGCGTAATTAAAAGCAATTGTGTTTTATTATAATGTCTCTCTCTGAAAGTACCTGATGAAACACCTCTAGCCCCCCGCCCAAAAAAAAAATAAAACAAAGTCAAATTGCTGTTTCTATTCCTCATGGGTGCCATTTGTTGTTAGCCATTTTGCATACTGATTACTATGGAAAATAATAAGCTATATTGTCATTATTGCCTTTCTGCAACCTTTATATGGCAAGTGATGTGTGCAGTCTCTCCTCTACTCAAAAACTATGTACCTGACTGAAGTTTAGCAAAGTTTGGATCTGTACAATTAATTCTGGTTCCTTATACCTGGCACTCCAATCAGAAAAGTAGTACATTATAATCTCCTAAGCAGAGGTGGGTCTCATTGAGATAAAAAAAAAAAAAAAAAAAACATGCTGACCACCCTGGCTGTTGTGCTAAGTTAGATCATAGGAAATAAATTATACTGCATTTTAACTAAGGCTTCATATAGGCATCATACTTTTTTTTATTTTTTTATGACAAGAAGAAATACGTCCATTAAATCTACTGATGGAAACTGAAAATTATTTTGAAGATATTGTCATATGACCCCAAAGATTTATTTTTTTAATTTTATTTTATTTTATATTTGTTTACCGGGAAGGTCCAGCTGGACACAGGTCCATTTTCAGCAGAGGCCCGGGGAGAAAAGCTCCAAAATGCTAAGCTCCAAATTGCTAAGCACGGAAATACAATACAAGACCATATATATATAAAAAAAAAACAATGTAATGTAATACTTGGGAGAAAAGTGAGAATAAAATACATATCAGAAGGTAAACAGCAATAAAAGTTGACAATTTATAAAGTACATAAATCAGATATGCAAAAATGTATTTTTTTTAAACATGAATACAGGGGTGGGAGTAGTAGATGTGAAGGGTAGAGTTAGGTAAGAGTAAAGTTTGTTACTGTAGGATGTTAGGTGTAGGGAAAAGGTGAAGTTTCCAGTTGTTATAGAAGACAGATATTAGTTCTATAGAGTGAATATTAGTACTATAGAGTAAATATTTACAGATTACCAAGTTTTCAAGTGAACAACTGGTGACCCTTAGTAGAATCCTTGCAACAGTGCATTCATATTGCTTAATCTGGGTTATAGCATGAGCAAAGCCAATTTTGAAGATAGTGGGCTTTCAGGACTTTTTTAAATTGGATAGTAGAGGAAGTAGAGGTTATGTAACTTGGTAGTGAATTCCAGATTCGGGCTGTGTTGTAGGCAAAGAGAGATTTACCAGCATCATTTTTATATTTGATGACAGTTATGAGGTTCTGGTTATTAGATCTTAAGGCTCTTGTAGTAGTGTGTGGTTGAATAAGATGCTGGAGTGCTGGGGTTTTCTCTGGAAGGTAATAGAGATTGTGGGCTAGTGAGAGTTGATTGAATAGATGTAGTTAAGGTAGCTCAAGCCAGCTGAGCTGCTTAAGGGAAGTACAGTGATGGGTCCTGTATGAGGCTTCAGTATCAAACTTGGCTATCTTGTTGTAACAAGATTCCATTTTCTTTAGTTCTGTGTGATGGAGATTAGTTAACATAGGGAAAACATACTGGAGGATGGATAAGAGATGGGTCCTTGCAATTATATCTTTGGTATGTTTAGTGATGAACTGTTTATTCCTATAGAGGAGTCCAAGTTTTTTGTTTACTTTCTTAATGGTTTGTGCTATGTGGATTTCGAATTTCAGATGACTGTCAATTTCTACACCTAGTAGTTTGGTGTGTGTGGTTGGAATGATTTGGATCTTGTCTTTGGAGTTTATGGTAAAATCATTATTTAAAGGGGGAGATAAACTAGGACTGAAAATAATTCGTTTTTTTTTTTTGGGGATTAAGAATACGTTTGATGTTTGTAAAACATGTTTTGGCTAGAGTAAAGTTAGTTTGTGTTAAGGTTTGTAGTTCCTTTAGGGAGGGGGCGGCAGTTATAACGGTGGTATCATCAGCGTATTGTACGACTGAGGCAGTGGGTAGGGCTGAAGAGATATGGTTGGTAAATAAAGAGAAGAGCAATGGGCCGAGGATGGACCCTTGTGGGACTCCTATGGATACTGGTAGTAGGGGGGACAGCTGGTCTTGCCATAGAACTGCTTGCTGATGGCCTGATAAGTAATTATTGAACAATGATATAGAGGAGGTGCATATATTTAGGGTAGATAGAGTTTCAAGAAGCATATTGTGGTTTACCATGTCTAAGGCTTTTGATAAGTCTAAGAATATTGAAGATACGAATAGACCCCTGTTTCTATGATGGTTGACTAAGTTGGAAAATGATAGTAGTGCTGTGGTGGTGCTGTGGGAAGGTCTAAAGCCATGCTGAGATTTGGAAAGCAGGTAGTTTTTTTGCAGGTACTGCATTAGTTGAGAATGAACAACTCTTTCTAATATTTTGGATAAAGGAGATAAAATTGCGACTGAGTGATAGTTGGTGAGTTCTAGGGAGTTGCCTCCTTTGTGCAGTGGAATAATGTGTGATATTTTCCATGAGTTGGGTACCTTGCATTCTGATGGTGACCTATTTATGAGAATAGACACAGGATAGGCTATGGCTTCAGCTGATATCTGTAGGAATTCTGCTGGAAGGTTATCAGCTGCTAGTGTAGTTGGTTTACATTTCTTAAAAAGTTTGGAAATTACTTTCATGGGCACTGGGTGCAGGGATAAGCTGGAGGTATTGTTTTGTATATTGGTGTGGGTTGGGGTAGTTATTGGTCTGGGGCTAATATTAGTATTTTAGGTATTAGCAAGCATTTGGATTGTTTCTGTAAAGTATTTGTTAAATTGTATGGGAATGTTATCATGGGTATTTGGTAACACTGGGGTTGGAGTAATGGATTTACCTGGTTACAGTATACCATATATTGTGGCCCAGAATTTTTGAGGATTGTGAGCATGCTTTTCTTGTATGTTTTTGTAGTAATTAATTTTGTCAGCTTTAATTAATTTTTTGGTTTTGTTGTGGAGTTCCAGATAGTTTTGTCTCAGAGTAGTTGTTTTGTATTTGTGATATTGTGTCCAGGCCTTGTCCCTGTCTTTCATTATAGTTTTAGTATGTTTAGTTAGCCATGGGGCATAGTTAGTTTTTACTCTTATAGTTCGGGAGGGAGCATGATAGCTTATGATTTCTAGGAAGGTAGAGTTAAAGTACTGCACAGCTTCGTCTAGAGGTAGTTGTTTTAGGGAAGTCCAATTACAGGATTTTAGTGCATTGATAAAGTCTGAGACTCTAAAGTTTCTTTTATTACGTACTGTTCTGAGGGTGGGTAGGTTGATGCAGTGGGATCTGTTCCTAATTAGGTAGGTTGGTAGATGGTCACTTAGACAATGATAATATGCAATGGTTGGTCTGGAAACATTCTTTCATAGGGTGTCTGTGTTTTTCAAAATAATTCTACTCTACATTTCATCTGCTATAATTCTATATTAGCTGCACAGATAATGGAGTGTGAGAGCTCATGTTACAATGTTAGAGTGCTTTTTCAGTGTTGCTAGGTTTGGGTGTCTGTGAGCACTGTTTTAGGTGTTAGTTTAGCACTTATCCTGTTATAGAGACTGAGGAAAATTCATAGTTTATAGTGACAAAACAGGATGCCCCATAAACTGTAATGCGCAATAAAGCCTCCTTACTTACAAGAAAATCCAATAGTCAACACTGGATGTAAGAGACTCTACACAAATGGGGAAGTAGGGAGGGTATACCCTAACTCTTTAAATAGGGTTATGTCATAAATCAACTATTATTCCAAAAATGTAGATGATTATGATTGGTTTGCAGATCATAACATGTATATTATGTGCTTGAGACATGGATTCTAAGAAATCCACCTCAAGACCAAAGCTGATTCTGGCCTTGTAAGCTTTATGATTCGATAAAAGTGCTGTACAAGGAAATAAGCAAATGAGGACAAAAATAATGATGCACTTTAATTTAAAAACACAATACTTGCAAGTCACTTAACCAGACATTGATCCAGAGTTGCCTCTGTATGTCTAGAGCATCTCCCTGGTTAAACAATGGGTGTGATTGTAATTCTGTGATCAGAAAGATACAAAATAAAAGGGGCATTATATTTTATAATTGTTCTGATCAAGGCAGAGTGTAGAGGAGCAAGAACTTCTTTTCACCTGAATGAAATAATTTAACAATTAATTATGCTACACAGAAGGATTTTTTGACTATTGCTGCTACATGATGGTCAAAGGATAGAGATGTCTATGAATGTGCTTAGATATATGATGACCATATCTGTCTTAAGTGGCGTGTTGTCTGTATTGTTAGCTGTTGCTGAGATTTGTTTACAAAAAGTGACAGCCCTACACTAGTTTGCAATTAATTTCAGTTTAGCATCACTTTAGTAAAACAGTGTCAGATGCTGAGTGAACAACAGCATCTAGTTTGCAATAACTGGCCACATTAGCCATGTGCCTGTGTTACTGGTTTGGAGGTTTGAGAAGGACATACCAAACACAAGTTTGTCCCAG